>NW_024113451.1:0-47977 GCF_003073215.2 Triticum urartu | reverse complement strand
GAGAGAGATACCTCAAGAGATGTACTGAGGAAATTTGGCATGCAAGATTGCAAAGGCGTCAAAATTCCTATGCCCACAAATGGTCATCTGTGCACTGATTAAAATGGTATTGACTTCGATCATAAGGTATACCGCTCCATGATAGGTTCCTTATTGTACTTATGTGCATCTAGGCCAGATATAATGCTTAGTGTTTGCATGTGTGCCCGATTTCAAGCTGCACCGAAGGAATCACACCATAAGGCTGTGAAGCATATTCTTCGATATCTAGCTCACACACCAACACTTGGATTATGGTACCCCAAGGGCTCGGCTTTTGATTTTGTTGGATATTCTGACTCTGACTATGCTGGTGATCGTGTGGATCGCAAGTCAACGTCTGGTACATGTCATTTCCTCGGACGATCTTTGGTCTGTTGGTCCTCGAAGAAACAGAACTGCGTATCACTATCTACTGCTGAAGCTGAGTACATTGCCGCTGGTTCTTGCTGTGCCCAATTGCTATGGATGAAGCAAACTCTCAAGGACTACGGCGTCAACATGAAGAATGTACCTCTCTTCTGTGACAATGAGAGTGCCATCAAGATTGCACACAACCCAGTTCAGCACTCGAAGACAAAGCACATTCAGATTCGTCATCATTTTCTTCGTGATCATGTGTTGAAGGGCAACATTTCTATTGAGCATGTGAAGACTGAAGAACAGCTAGCCGATATCTTCACAAAGCCCTTGGATGAGAAGAGATTTAGCAAGTTGCGGTGTGAGCTAAATATCTTAGAGTCTTTAAATGTTCTTTGAAAAGGACACTCATCCTAACACTTATGCAAAATTGATGACTTAGATGTGCAACACATGAAGAAATGTTTTTCTTCAATCAATGAAGAATAACGCTCTTAGTGTGAAGAAATTAACGTAGAATTTGATTCTCAGAACCCTACCATAATTGTACGCGGTGTCTGAAATCATCATTCTTATACGGTGGGTCACGCCATCACCAAAAGTTGAAATTCCTCAAATTATTCACATTCTTCAACTTTGCATAGTCTTCACTGGTTCCGTCGTTTTTCTTCATTGGCTATATATATATATGAGTTTATGTCCTCTACAGCATTCACTTATTGCTATTTCTTCAAGTTGGTTTTCTGCTAAGTGAATGTGATCGGACCCTTCCCCTCTATGCTATACTCAACCCAATCTGTTCACAAATTCTTTATGTGCGTTCTATTTGAAACTCGTTCAAAATCTTCACTTTGTCCTTGTTAGCTGAAGAAATTGCGAACGGAACTTTAAAACCTATCTTATCAAAATTTTCGGTCTTGCCGCTCAAACCGTTCCGCATCCCTCGATACACTTATCCACTCACCCATGATCTAACACGATCTCCACCTCTCACTACATGGGTGACACATGTCATGCGAATGAGAAGGGTCAGGGGCACGTTCGTCCAATTTCTTCGGGCGAGCAGTTTTTCACCGTGGCTATAAATACCCCTCCTTCCCTTCCTCACTTCTTTTACTCCATGTTTGGGGATATTACTGCTGGGCGTAAACCGGCCTATCTGGGCCGGGTCAACTTCATCAGTAGTTCAAGAGTGCTAAAAGCCCAAGAAGACAGATGAGGGCCTAAGGCCCGTAGTCGGTTTAAGACTTGTAGCTGTAAACCGGTATTTGTATATAAACTTGTATTGTAAGTTAGGAATAAGGAGAGACCAACCCGGATACGAATATCGACCGGTGTTGGGACTTTGTGAACCGACGGGCGTCACCCGTGTATATAAGGGGACGACCCGGCGGCGGTTCAAGGACAACAGACAACAACTCGAGACATAGGCGAAGCTTGTTTGCTCCCTAGTCATCGAAACCCCATCAATTCCATCACAACTAGACGTAGGCTTTTACCTTCATCGAAGGGGCCGAACTAGTATAAACTCTCTTGCGTCCCTGTGTCCGCTTTAACCCCTTCAAGCTAACCCGTCGCGATGGCTCCACGACTAAGTCCTTTCTCTAGGACATCTGCCGTGACAAAACCACGACAGTTGGCGCCCACCGTGGGGCTATCGCATGATGGTTTCAGGTTCTTGGAGGGCCGCTTTGAAGGACTCGAGGGCTACGCTGTAGGCCGGATGACTAAGAGTCGTCGCGGCAAGCTCTACATCGACGATGCAGGCTGGGGCCCCGAGGCCGGCTCAGTTGAGTACGGGTACCGGGTCCCCTTTGGTGGCATTCACGTTTTCATTGGCAAGATCGGTGAACCGGGCCCTGAGCCGGACATCTGCACCGACCTCGTCGAGACGGCTCAGCGTGCGCGATCCGCCCGGGTTAAACCGGCCATGAAGCGTGCCTTCGTGGGAGTCATCCATGGAGGAAGTTATGAGGATGGATCGGAATCTCGCGGCGAGACCGTCGTTTGTTCCGATGACGAGTCATCGACCGGAGAAACCGAATCTCTTTATCAGCTACAAGATGGCCGGATTGGGGGCTGTTCCGATGGCGACAGTATTCCGGACCCCTCTGATCTGCCCAACCGGGTTGGAATATTCATGGCCGGCACACAAGCAGCGCTTCATTCTTCGACCGCTGCGGCAACAACCTCCGGTTCAGCAGCGGCGACGGCTGCCGGGGCAGGAGGCCCTGTGCGCCCGCCGGCTCAAGTTCTATCAGAGCTATTTGATGCATTGGCTGTGCTTATGGCGGAAGCTAATCCGGCGGATCAGGGTCCACAACGCGGAGATTGCAAAGGTAAAGGAACAGATCACCCAGGCCAAGGCGGATCTGGCAGCTGAGGACACCAGGATGGCCACAGAGCGGGCCGCTCTAGACGCACAAGCCTACAGGCTCATGTTGGACCAGAGCGCGTCGCATGAAGTCATGAGGAGGAAGTACCGATCCCGTTTGCCTCCGGTTTTCGAGGCCAGAGACCTTTTCAACACCCCGGGAGCAGGAACCAGTAATCCGCTGGAGGGAAACCGGGCGGAAGCTCCTGGGACCGGTGCACCGGTTCAGCCTCGTCGGATGGACCCGCCTCGTCAAAACACCGTTATACCTCAGGCTGTTTTAACACCTCCGGGTCACTACTCCAACCCAATGGACAATCTCGTCGCCGCTGCTGCACGGCTGGAGGCCATTCCAATTGAAGGTGACTCGCCGCAGGCAGTAGAGACGCGACGGGTCAAGGAGCTTCTGAGGACAGCTTTGGCAACAGGAAGCGTACTCGTACAGCCGCGACCGGATCCACTCGACCCCCCGTCCAAGCCGGAGCTATAGCAGACATATGGATGAACCGGCAGTGTCGAGTAATGAACGACGTGGAGCACCCCGTGGCAACAACCCGGCGGGTGGTGCTGATAACGCTCAGGAAGTGGTGGACCGGGCCCGAGCGCGCAGGGAGGCCGAGTTAGCCGCACAGCATCAGGCTCGGCAGCTCACGCCGGTTCGTCCAACTATCTCGATCGAACCTGGTGTTACTTCTAGTTCTTTGGGGGTGCCTTGCCTTATCCCCGCTTTACGCAATGTGCGCCTGCCCAAGGATTTCAAAGGCCCGCGCAAGGTACCAAATTACACGGCGGATCAACCTCCAGAGACATGGGTGGAGAGCTATGAGATGGCCATGGAGATGCTTGATGTGGATGACGCGGCGTGTGCGAAATACTTCACCATGATGCTTGAAGGAACGGCCCGTACTTGGTTAAAAAGCTTGCCGGCTAATTCTATCAGTTCATGGGCCCAATTACGAGCCCGGTTTATCAGCAATTTCAAGGATACATGTAAACAGCCTATGTCGATAGTGGACTTAGCTGCATGCGTCCAGGAGGAAGGAGAATCAACGACTCATTGGGTGCGCCGGGTTTCACAAGTGTTGCACTCATCAGACCGCATCAACGCTGACACCGCAGTATTAACCCTAGAAGGCAACTGCCGGTTTGGGCCCCTGAAGCTGAAGTTGGGACGGATGAAGCGTCATTGCACTGACATGGGGACCCTCATGGCCGCTTTGGTGAAATATGCTGATTCTGATAGTACCAAGGATCCCGAATCTGATGATGACAAGGACAGGGAAGGGAAAGAGGAACAGCAACTCCAAAGGTCAGCAGCATCACTGGGCAGGCAATGGTGGTGGAGGCAAGCGTAAAGCGGATGGTAACATGGACTTTGTGGCTAATACCAACACGCAGGACAATGGCCAGCGACGCAAGGGTAAACCGAAAAATCGCAATGGGGCACCCAACCCTAACCCGGACCGCCTAAACTATCTACTGAGCCAGCCCTGTCCAAGACATGGGACGAAGGAGGCGCCAGCAAACCACCTTTGGAAGGATTGCTTCATTATGCAGGAGTTCAAGAATTCTAATGCTTTCCGGTATGATCACGGCTCCGGCGGTGGCTCAGGGTCCGGGCCGGGTTACGGTGGAGGAAATTCCGGTTCAGGATTTAATGGTAATCCGGGCGGACATAATAATCAAAATAGTCAGAACAACCAGGGTGGTTACAACCAACAGCAGCAACAGTCAGGTTACCAGAGCAACCCAAAGCAGTTGAGTAGTGGGCAGTACCATGTCTTCACCACTAGCTTGGACAAGCGAGACCGGAAGGTTCAGAGGCGGGCGTCAACTCTGTTGAACCGGCCATACCCCGTTATCTACGCTGGGTCTGAACAGCCAATCATATGGAGCAGAGAGGATCACCCTCCCCAGGTTGATAATCCGGGTCAGTTGGCTCTGGTGGTGGCGCCTCAGGTGGGAGGTTACAAGTTCACCAAGTGCTCATGGATGGAGGGAGCAGCATTAATATCTTGTACTATGAGACCTTCCGTCGTATGGGACTAACAGATAAAAATCTCAAACCGTCTAATACGGTGTTCCACGGTGTAGTACCTGGCAAGATCAGCATATCCTGTTGGTAAGATAGCTCTGGAAGTGGCCTTTGGGGATGATCATGATTCCAGGTCGGAGACATTGACGTTTGAAGTGGTGAAAATCCAAAGTCCATATCACGCCCTGTTTGGGCGACCGGCCTACGCCAAGTTTATGGCACGGCCCTGTTATGTGTATTTGCAGCTCAAGATGCCGGGTCACAAGGGGACAATAACGGTTCACGGAAGCCAAAATCGCTTTGGAGTGCGAGGAAGGAGATGCGGCCTACGCAGAGTCGGTTTGTGCCACCGAGGAGCTGAAGTATTATAAGGACAATGTTGATCCGGCGGACATGACTCCATTAAAGAAGCCAACTACGGAGCATGATCCGGCCCTGAAGTTCAAATCGGCAGCAGAAACTAAGCTTGTTGACTTCGTACCTGGCGATTCGTCCAAGCAGTTCAGCATCAGTGCCAACTTGGATCCGAAATAGGAAAGCGCGCTCATCGAGTTCATCCGTGAGAATCGGGACATTTTTGCATGGAAGCCCTCTGACATGCCAGGTGTACCGAGGCAACTCGCTGAGCACACCCTTAATGTGGATCCTAAATACAAACCGGTGAAACAGTTCCTCCGCCGGTTTAACGAAGAAAGACGCAAGGCGATTGGAGAAGAGGTAGCCAGGCTCTTAGCAGCTGGCTTTATTGTTGAAGTTTTTCACCCTGAGTGGCTTGCCAATCCGGTGCTGGTCCTTAAGAAAAACGGCACCTGGCGCATGTGTGTGGATTACACAGATCTTAATAAGGCTTGTCCAGCAGATCCTTTTGCCCTCCCCCGTATTGATCAAATTATTGATGCTACGGCGGGTTGTGAGCGTTTAAGTTTTTTGGATGCATATTCTGGCTATCATCAGATCAAAATGGCAGTTAAGGACCAGGAGAAGACGGCATTTATAACTCCCTTTGGAGCCTTCTGCTATGTGTCTATGCCCTTCGGGCTCAAGAGTGCCCAGGCAACTTACAAACGGTGTGTACAAAATTGTCTTCACAAGCAGATTGGCCGTAATGTACATGCTTACGTGGATGATATCGTGGTTAAGTCCAGGGAGAAGGAGACTCTGATTGATGATTTGAAGGAAACCTTTGATAACCTGAGGAACATACAAGATGATGCTTAATCCGGACAAGTGTGTCTTTGGTGTACCGGCGGGCAAGTTATTGGGTTTTCTGGTGTCCAACAGGGGAATTGAGGCTAATCCGGAGAAGATCACAGCCATCACCTCCCTGGCTAAACCGAAGTGTGATGTTCAACGCCTGGCAGGCCGGATTGCCGCGTTAAGCCGGTTTATCAGTCGTCTTGGTGAGAAGGCAATCCCTTTGTATCAGATGTTGAAAAAGACGGATCAGTTTGTCTGGAGTTCTGCTGCTTGAAGCATTTGAGGACTTAAAGCGGCAATTGGCCAATCCGCCTGTGCTCGCCGCTCCCATTGACAAGGAGCCGTTACTGCTATATGTTGCTGCTAATGCTCGGGCGGTCAGCGTGGCTATTGTGGTGGAGCGAAAGGAGGCAGGTAAGGAGCATCCGGTTCAACGTCCGGTCTATTATATCAGCGAGGTACTCATTGAGTCCAAGCAAAGGTATCCGCATTGGCAGAAGCTGGTGTATGGAGTTTTTATGGCAAGCCGGAAGCTTAAACAATACTTCCAAGGGCACCCAATTACGGTGGTCAGTTCTGCTCCTTTGGGGATATCATCCAGAACCGGGAAGCAACTGGCCGGATTGCCAAGTGGGCTATAGAGCTTGGGCCGCACGGTTTGAAGTATGTGCCTCGGACGGCGGTTAAGTCTCAAGCACTTGTTGATTTCATCAATGATTGGACGGAAATGCAAGCACCTGAAGAAAAGCCGGATCACACATATTGGACCATCCATTTTGACGGATCCAGGCAATTGGAAGGCTCGGGGGCTGGAGTCATAAACTTCCCCACGAGGTGATAAGTTTTGTTATGTTCTCCGCTTAATGTTCCCTTGTACTAACAATGCAGCTGAGTATGAAGCCTTGCTCCATGGTCTCCGGATGGCTAAGGAGATGAATCTAAGTCGAGTTAAGTGCTTCGGTGACTCGGACCTGTGGCTCAGCAAGTGTCTGGCACTTGGGACTCCAAGGACCCACTCATGGCAGCATATCGTCGTGAGGTGGATATTGTTGCAGGTCATTTTAAAGGCTATCAGGTGGACCACGTGGACCGGCGGAAAAATGAAGCGGCGGACGCTTTAAGCCGGCTGGGCTCTCAGCGCAAACCGGTCCCGCCCAATGTTTTTCTGGATGTGCTGCACAACCCGTCGGTCAAGATCCCTGGTGAAGCGGATTTGGCTATTCCTGATCCGGAGGCTCAATTGGTGGCAGCTCTTCATGTTATTCCGGATTGGACGCTTCCTTACCTGGCGTACAAGAACCGGGGCGAGTTACCAGAGGATGAGACTCTGGCCCGACAGATAATCCGGCGATCCAAGTCCATGACTATTATCAACGGCGAGTTGCATCATTGCAGTGTGTCAGGAGCGTTTCAACGCTGTGTGTCTCCTGAAGAAGGCCGTGAAATTTTGCGTGAGATCCACGAAGGAGATTGTGGTCACCACGCCGGTTCAAAATCTCTGGTGGCTAAAGCGTTTCGCCATGGCTTCTATTGGTTAACTGCTCATGCTGATGCGGAGGATCTGGTCAGACGATGTGATGGTTGCCAAAGGTTTTCAAGACGTGCTCATGTACCGGCTCAAGAATTGAGAATGATTCCAATTACTTGGCCGTTTGCGACTTGGGGGCTGGATATGGTTGGGCCTTTCAAAAGGTCCAAAGATAAGAAGACCCACCTCCTGGTGGCGGTTGACAAGTTTACAAAGTGGGTGGAGGCAGAACCTGTTAGCAAGTGTGATGCGGCCACGGCGGTTCAGTTCATCAAAAAAGTGATTTTCCGGTTTGGCTTTCCACACAGTATCATCACAGATAATGGTACCAATTTGTCCAAAGGTGCCATGAAGGAGTTCTGCGAACGGGAGCACATCCGGCTCGATGTTTCATCAGTGGCACACCCACAGTCCAATGGTCAAGCAGAAAGGGCTAATCAAGAGATCTTGAGAGGCATCAAGCCCCGGCTCATGGTTCCTTTGCAGAGAACGCCGGGTTGTTGGGTAGAAGAATTACCATCTGTGTTATGGAGCATCAATACAACACCCAACAGATCAACAGGATACACACCGTTCTTCATGGTTTATGGAGCGGAGGCGGTTCTCCCCAGTGATATCCGTCATGATTCACCTCGTGTGACGGCTTATATTGAAGCGGACAACGAGACAGCACGGCAAGATGCTTTGGACCGGTTGGATGAAGAGCGTGACATAGCAGCCGCCCGATCGGCGATTTACCAACAGGATCTTCGTCGTTATCACAGTCGCCGAGTCAGAACCAGAACCTTTCAGGAAGGAGATTTGGTGCTTCGGCTCATCCAAGATCAGACTGATATGCATAAGCTATCCCCACCTTGGGAGGGGCCTTTCGTGGTCAGCAAGAATCTGCACAACGGGTCATACTATCTGATCGATATTCGAGAGCATAAGGACTCACGTACATCAGAGGAGGAGACCAACAGGCCGTGGAACATAGCTCATCTTCGGCCTTACTATACCTGAGCCATTGGCTCTACTTATGTACATATTACGACAATGTATATATTATGATTAAATATAATAAACCGGAACCTCAGCTAAAGCGGGGTATCTGTTCTTTTACATCATGTGTGGTTACACGGAGTTGTTCTAAAGCGGCCTCCGGTTTACCCCTTGAGTTCGCTTTTTAAAAGCATCATGTTATATCACTTGGGGGTTTGGTCGTGTCCGAACCAATACAATACCTCTTGATAGGCGAGAGCCACCAGATCACTTGGGGACTTGGTCACGTCTGAACCAGTCATGCCTCTTGATCGGCCTAAGGCCACAGAATCACTTGGGGGCTTGGTCGAACCCGAACCATTGCCATGCCACTTGATCGGCATAAATGCCACGGTTTCATTTGGGGACCTGGCTGACTAGAACCATAGTTACACCTAACGGGAGCTTGGTCGTGTTCGGCCATGGTAACGCCATCTGATCAGCTCAAATAAACCTTTTTTGCAAACGGTTTTGTCATTGCATTTGCTTCACACTTTTCTTTGAAGAGATTTTCTTTTTATTGCGTTTTTTAAACCGACAAAGTTTTCAACCGGTTCAACTGTCAATTGACGGAACACGGTTCATTTCAATCCGGAGACTATTTGCCCGGTTTGATCTTTTTTGTTAACATCCTCTTATGGAGTAACACGGTGTTTATTATAACCCGGCACGGTTTACATGGTAAACCGGCGATCATATATATATGGGAGCTGCTATCTCCTCCAACAGTGTGGGTTTATAAAACTCCGCTTCAAGATTGGCCAAGCCAACTTCACGCTCAACGATGGCAGGTATTATGTATCTCAAAAATTTGGTCATATACTTAAAAAAATTCGGATGTCTTGATTTCATGTATGCAGACATCATATTCCGCCTAACGGTAACAACCGCGGTGGCACTTTGAAGATTTTTTATTGCAGAAAGTACTTTGGAAAGTTCATCACCCAAAGGAAGAGCAAGTGCAGATTATGCACGAAGGCATATCAACATCAAAAGTATCAGCTAGCCTATTACAAGGCAACACGGTGCCCACAATAAGATCATTGTTTTTCGCAAAGGAGAAGCAGTTTTAAACCGGCTTCCGGTTCAAGCTTGGTCACCAGCCTGGCCTGATGGTTGTGGGTCATCCTGCGCCGCTTCAGCTTCAGTTTCTCTACCCAGCGGCTGGAAATCAACAGTTGTCCAGTCGATTCCCATTAATGCTTGAAAAACAGCTTCATCATGGATCAGCAACGACGGGTCAATATCGGGAGCGTAAGTATGCTTACGGATTGGAGGGATAAGATTTTCCGCTTCATGAATTGGTGCAGCTATTCGCTTGTTTTGATTGTCATATTGGGCTTGATAATGAGACAAGTCTGCTTCTTCAGCCAATTGACAAGCTAGCGGACGCACCTCCCGGTTTATTGCTCGCAGATCCGCTTCACCAAACTCTGACCCGTCTTCCTTCAAGCTGGGATAGCCCTGAGCCGCTTCAATAGGATCAAAATCCGGCACCCAAGCTTTTGCCCGGATTAAGGCATTGATCGCACCGGTTCGAGCAGCAGATTTCTTCAGCTCTTCAACCCGGGCAGGAAGCACCGACAGTTTCATCAGAGTGTCCTGAATCAAGGTGGGCGCCGGCTTGTTGTGGGATGCAGTACAGATGATCCGCTGTGCACCAGTGTACAGTTGTTCGACCAACGTATAGGCGGCTTTCAATTTCTTCCGCACATCTGACCCCAAGTGACCAATGCGTGTCCCTGAAATATCATAAAGGGTTAACAAACCGGCAGCTCTGTAAGACGGCAGAATCAATTCAGAAGTCAAACTGGCTTACCAAGATAGCAGTGGTCATGGCATGCACGTGCCGCTTTATGCTGGTCAGTTCATCCACCATCGGTTTTAGTGCAGCCTCGGCATCTTCTGCTCGTTTGATTAAAGTGGATTTTCAGTGGCCCAATCCGCCCGCTTCTTCTTGAAGCTCTCCTTAAGGCTGTTCCATGGGCGGCTTAAAGCAGCTGGTTAATCCTCTTTTGCTTAGGTGGTTTCAGCTTGTTGGGATTTCAGATTATCTTGGAGATCGGCGACTTGGCTTTCTTTCGTCTTTAGCTCAGCTGCATGCAGACAGTTATATGATTCAGCAAAACGGTACAAGGATTGAAGTACCAACCAACATAACAAGTTATTGCACTTGGCACTTGGGGGCTAATGCAATATTCGATCTTTCATTCTTGTCAAATTTGCTTACAAAGTCCAAGATCAATACAAGTATTCAACTTGGCACTTGGGGGCTAATGGCTATTTGCGTATATATTCTGATGCGGCATCTCAATTACTTAAAGTCCCGGTTTAACTACGCTAAGTTGAACCGGCCCTTGGGGACTACATCAGCGAATTTCAAAGCATTAAGATTTATATTAGTAAGTCCCGGTTTGAAAGAAGATTACAAACCGGCCCTCGGGGGCTAGGAGCGTCAACAAGAATTGAAATAGACAAGCAGGAAAGAGCATATGGAAGTTACCTCATATTTATCTTTCATCATATTAACCAGACCGGCTTCATAGTCACGATTGGTATACAGCCGGTTCAGGTAGCCGGAATGGATATCTTGGGCGTTCAGAGCAGCGTAAGTCGCCAGATCAGCACTCCACTTGCCTTTGCCAAAGGCAGCAAATTCTTCCTTGGTAGAATGTTTGGACAAAGTGACAGGATTGCTTGGCTCTGTATGGCCAGTGCCAGTAATGACAACCTCATCATCCTTGGTATCGCCGGTTTGCACTGGGGCTGTTGGCTTGTCAGTAGGCTTTGTTGGATCGATGGATTTCTCAATCCGGATGGAGCTTGTGGGCTGATTGACAGGATTTGAGATATCAATAGGTCTCTCTTCAGCAATAAGATCATCGTCTTGCTGCGGTGGATCATTGGGTATATCCTCAGGAATAGCCGCTTCAAGATCTGGTGTTTTGCTCGGTTCAAGGACGGCATCCTCTTCGGCCGCTTTGTCCAGGCGAGCCTTCTTGCTTGGCCTAGGCTTGGCCCTGAAAGGAATAACAAAATCAAATACAACATATGTTCCAAGGCGATGTGCTGCAAATATTAGGATAAGTATAGCTTAACCCAAGCACCGTTTTGAGTGCGTGGCAGCTAGTAGCCGATGACTCGCCAGAGGATGAGTGGGAAGTAACCTGGTAATTGGAGTCAGATGGATTAAGAGGTTGACGAAAGCAAGCCCGCTTTAGGACAAGCACTGACAAGCAAATTAGAGACCTCTGAACGGCGTTTTCCGAACCGGACTGTTCGGTAAACTGGTGGAGGTAACTACCTGGCCGCTGTGCTGGGTTGTGCGGCGAGCTTAGTGCTGTTGGGTCTTCATAAGAAATTTGGGATCCAAGTAAGCGAGAGGATGACAAAATTTAACTTTCCGGTTTGCCTGACGGATTTTTAGTGAAGGCAAAGGTTCTGAATCGGAAGAGAGAATAATTACCTCTGCAGCATCAGCATGGCTGGCTTCGGCATTATCCTGACAAATATCACCATCAATAAGACGCATGAAAAATAAGCCAAGTGAGTCAAGCCCTACCTCAAGGTCCGAATTATCCACATCATCATCACGGACCGGATTAGAGGATGCAGTGGTTCTTTTCCTGTGGGCAGTCTTCTTCACAGCTTTAGTCTTTTGCCGGGTTGATCTTTCCGGTTTGTCTAGTTTTTCTGGTTTCTCCTGCGGCAGTTTCTTGCTCCAAAACGGATCATTGCCCTGGTTACATAGACACTGATATTAAACAATGACCAGACATATCAATAACAGGTTCAGCAAAAGGAAAAATCAAACTCTTACAGCTGGCGGTTTGTTGGTGGAACAGAAGGGAAGCAGGCCGGTTTTAGCACAGATGTGTTCCGGTTCATTCAGCATCTTATTCACAGCTTTTGTGATTTCTTCGTCGGTGAGCTTGATGTTAGCATGTCGGAGTGGGTCATCAACACTGCCAGTATACTCGCACATCAAACCGGAGCGCTGACTAAGGGGCAGTATGCTCCACGATATCCAACAGCGAGCGAGATCAACTCCTGTTAAACCATTGGCCATAAAGGCTCTGAGCTGACAGTTGAGGAGCATATTTGCTTCTCTCCTGGGCAGTCAATCTTTGCGAAAAAGGGTGTGTATTGCTGAGCCGCTCCGGACGAAAGCCAGGCAAGGGATTCTCACCAGCAGGGGAGGTGTCTTTGCAGTAGAACCATGTTTGATTCCACTCCTTGGGGTGACTGTGCAGCTTGGCGTGAGGGTATGTGACCTCTTTCCTTTTCTTAATCGCCATGCCACCCAACTCCGTATTAGAGCCATCAGTAAACTCAGTACGGCGGTTTAGATGGAAAAGATCTCTGAACAATTCCACTACGGGCTCCTCTTGAAAGAACGCCTCACAGAGCACTTGGAAGTGACACATATTTGTAACAGAGTTGGGGCCAGTTGTCTTGTGGATGGAGTTGGAAATCGGCTAAAAATCCCGGTAAAATTTAGAACCGGGCGGCTTAAAGCCCCGGGCTAAGTGATCTACAGAAAACAACAACCTCTCCTTCCTTGAGGTGTGGGAGGGCATTCTTTGCCAGGAGCCCTCCAATGGATGGTATCTTTGCTGCCGAAGGCGCCGATCAGGACTAAATCGTCCAGTTGAGCCTCTGTGACGCGAGAAGGAACCCAATTGCACTCATATACTTGCTTGGCCATGATGGAAATCTACAAGGTAGAATGATCCCGGTTCAAAAATGCATTGATCAAGGTACGCAGTTGGTATGTGCAATGTTAAACCGGAGACAGATCTATCTAAACCGGAGTTTTATGAAGCAACAACATCTGGCGGTTCAACAAGGGGACTAATGGTATATACCGGTTTGGCAATTTTTTCTACAAAGTTAAACGCCTGATCTAAGCATTGAAACAGCTGAGATTGCGGATGGATAAGTATGCAGAAACAGATTTCACAAGATTTCTCTACAGCGTTGGATCTGAAGCAAGTTCAGAAAATAAGAAAAATATTCAAAAGCTCAAAGCAGAACAATATTGAATCAATGGGCAGAAATATATGTGAGATCTATGGTCTTGGGCATGAAACTAAAGGCGGATACTAAAAGCTACCGCTACACAGAGCAGGGGTTCACAGATGCATCCAGGAGCTAGTATATGAACACGAACAGGTGATGAACACTGCAAGAACACGAAACCCTAGAACAGATCTGTGTTGAGAAGAGCAGAAGGCTTACCAGAGTTGAGGAAGACGCGGAAGGTTGCCGCGGTGCTCTGGTGCGTTCAGGTTGATGCAGCGGCCAAGGTTGGTGCAGAAGTTGACGGCGGCGGCGGAGCTCCGAGGCTGGCGACGCGAGGAAGACGAAGAAGAAAGGCACGAAGGGGAGAAAAGAAATGACCCTTCGGTCCTATTTATAAGGCAAAAGGACATGTGTCAGGCGCGACAATCAAGGGGCCACGAAACGAGCTGTCGCCTCGATTTCCGCAGATCTATTAAACAAGGAAGCATAATGGATAGCTTCGTTATGACAGGTGACGTCACTCCGGTTTACAGCAATCAGAGAAGATGACATCATGGCGGTTTACCAATTTATGAGAAGATGTTGAAGATGAAGTTTTTGCTAAAGGATTGACATGAACCCGTTCAAATCAATCTGGGGCCTAATGTTGGGGATATTACTGCTGGGCGTAAACCGGCCTATCTGGGCCGGGTCAACTTCATCAGTAGTTCAAGAGTGCTAAAGCCCAAGAAGACAGACAAGGGCCTAAGGCCCGTGGTCGGTTTTAGACTTGTAGCTGTAAACCGGCATTTGTATATAAACTTGTATTGTAAGTTAGGAATAAGGAGAGACCAACCCGGATACGAATATGGACCGGTGTTGGGACTCTGTGAACCGACGGGCGTCACCCGTGTATATAAGGGGACGACCCGGCGGCGGTTCAAGGACAACAGACAACAACTCGAGACTTAGGCGAAGCTTGTTTGCTCCCTAGTCATCGAAACCCCATCAATTCCATCACAACTAGACGTAGGCTTTTACCTTCATCGAAGGGGCCGAACTAGTATAAACTCTCTTGCGTCCCTGTGTCCGCTTTAACCCCTTCAAGCTAACCCGTCGCGATGGCTCCATGACTAAGTCCTTTCTCTAGGACATCTGCCGTGACAAAACCACGACAGATGTGTTGATAACGGGATCACATCATTAGGAGAATGATGTGATGGACAAGACCCAATCCTAAGCCTAGCACAAGGTCGTGTAGTTCGTTTGCTAAAGCTTTTCTAATGTCAAGTATCATTTCCTTAGACCATGAGATTGTGCAACTCCCGGATACCGTAGGAGTGCTTTGGGTGTGCCAAACGTCACAATGTAACTGGGTGGCTATAAAGGTACACTACAGGTATCTCCGAAAGTGTCTGTTGGGTTGGCACGAATCGAGACTGGGATTTGTCACTCCGTGTAAACGGAGAGGTATCTCTGGGCCCACTCGGTAGGACATCATCATAATGTGCACAATGTGACCAAGGAGTTGATCACGGGATGATGTGTTACGGAACGAGTAAAGAGACTTGCCGGTAACGAGATTGAACAAGGTATCGGGATACCGACGATCGAATCTCGGGCAAGTACAATACCGCTGGACAAAGGGAATTGTATACGGGATTGATTGAATCCTCGACATCGTGGTTCATCCGATGAGATCATCATGGAACATGTGGGAGCCAACATGGGTATCCAGATCCCGCTGTTGGTTATTGGCCGGAGAGTTGTCTCGGTCATGTCTGCATGGTTCCCGAACCCGTAGGGTCTACACACTTAAGGTTCGGTGACGCTAGAGTTGTTATGGGAAATAGTATGTGGTTACCGAAGGTTGTTCGGAGTCCCGGATGAGATCCCGGACATGACGAGGAGCTCCGGAATGGTCCGGAGGTGAAGATCGGTATATTGGACGAAGGGTATTGGAGTCCGGAATTGTTCCGGGGGTACCAGGTGATGACCAGCGTGTCCGAAAGGGGTTTCGGAGGCCCCGGCAAGCGTTGGGGGGCCTTATGGGCCAAGGGGAGAGGGCACATCAGCCCACTAAGGGGCTGAGCGCCCCTCCCACCCCATCTCACGTAACCAGGAGAGGTGGGGGCGCCACCCCTAGGGCAGCCGCCCCTCCCGGCTTGGGGGGCAAGTTTCCTAGGGGGTGGGGGCGCCCAAACCCATCTAGGGTTTCCCCTGTGGCCGCCGCCCCTCCCCTAGGGAACCCTAGGGCGCCTCCCCCTCCTCCCTTCCCCCTATATATAGTGAGGGAGAGAGAGGGCAGCCGCACCCTTCCCCTGGCGCAGCCCTCTTCCTCCTCCAACACCTCATCCTCCTCCGTAGTGCTTGGCGAAGCCCTGCCGGAGAACCACGAGCTCCATCACCACCACGCCGTCGTGCTGTCGGAGTTTTCCCTCAACTTCTCCTCTCACCTTGCTGGATCAAGAAGGAGGAGACGTCTCCCAACCGTACGTGTGTTGAACGCGAGGTGCCGTCCGTTCGGCGCTAGGATCATCGGTGATTTGGATCACGGCGAGTACGACTCCATCAACCCCGTTCACTTGAACGCTTCCGCTTAGCGATCTACAAGGGTATGTAGATGCACTCTCCTTCCCCTCGTTGCTAGATTACTCCATAGATTGATCTTGGTGATGCGTAGAAAATTTTAAATTTCTGCTACGATCCCCAACACTATTCTCATCATATCAATCTCCATCACTTTAATCTTGCTTTGCTTTTTACTTTGCTTTTACTTTTTACTTTGCATCTTTATACAAAATACCAAAAATATTATATCTATCAGATCTCACTCTCGTAAGTGACCGTGAAGGGATTGACAACCCCTAATCGCGTTGGTTGCGAGTAGCTATCGCTTTGTGCAGGTACGAGGGACTTGAGCGTGGGCTCCTACTGGATTGATACCTTGGTTCTCAAAAACTGAGGGAAATACTTCTACTCTGCTGCATCATCCCTTCCTCTTCAGGGAAAACCAACGCAAGCTCAAGACGTAGCAAGAAGGATTTCTGGCGCCATTGCCGGGGAGTCTACGCAAAAAGTCAACATACCAAGTACCCATCGCAATCCCTATCTCTCGCATTACATTATTTGCCATTTGCCTCTCGTTTTCCTCTCCCCCCAATTCACCCTTGCCGTTTTATTCGCCCTCTCTCTCTCCCTCTATCCTCCCTCTCTATTTGCCTCTTTTCCCCATTTGCTATTGTTTGCTCGTGTGCTAGATTGCTTGTTTGTCGCGATGGCTCAAGATACTACCAAATTGTGTGACTTCACCAATACCAATAATAATGATTTCCTTAGCACTCTGATTTCTCCTCTTACCGATGCTGAATCTTGAGAAATTAATACTGCTTTGTTGAATCTTGTTATGAAAGATCAATTCGCCGACCTTCCTAGTGAAGATGCCGCTACTCATCTGAATAACTTCGTTGATTTATGTGATATGCAAAGAAAAAAGATTGTCAATAATGATGTCGTTAAATTGAAGCTATTTCCTTTTTCGCTTAGAGATCGTGCTAAAGCTTGGTTTTCGTCTTTGCCTAAGAATACAGAGAGAGATGGAACAAGTGCAAAGATGCTTTCATCTCTAAGATTTTCCTCCCTCTAAGATCATCTATCTTAGAAACGATATTATGAACTTTAAACAACTTGATCATGAACATGTTGCACAAGCTTGGGAGAGAATGAAATTAATGATACGTAATTTCCCTACTAATGGTTTGAATTTGTGGATGATTATACAAAAATTTTATGCCGGATTGAATTTTGCTTCTAGAAATCTTTTAGATTCGGCCGCGGAAGGCACTTTTATGGAAATCACTTTAGGAGATGCTACTAAACTCCTAGATAATATTATGGTTAATTTTTCTCAATGGCATACTGAAAGATCTTCTAATAAAAAGTGCATGCGATAGAAGAAATTAATGTGTTGAGTGGAAAGATGGATGAACTTATGAAATTATTTGCTACTTAGAGTGTTTCTTCTGATCCTAATGATATGCCTTTGTCTACTTTGATTGAGAATAACAATGAATCTATGGATGTGAATTTTGTTGGTAGGAATTATTTTGGTAACAACGCTTATAGAGGGAATTTTAATCCTAGGCCATATCCTAGTAATCCTTCTAATAATTATGGTAATTCCTACAACAACTCTTATGGAAATTATAATAAGATGCCCTCTGAATTTGAGAATAGTGTTAAAGAGTTTATGAATTCATAAAAGAATTTTAATGCTTTGCTTGAGGAGAAATTGCTTAAAGTTGATGATTTGGCTAGAAACGTTGATAGAATTTCTCTTGAGGTTGATTCTTTAAAGCTTAGATCTATTCCTCCTAAGCATGATATCAATGAGTCTCTCAAATCCATGAGAATTTCCATTGATGAGTGCAAGGAAAGAACTGCTAGGATGCGTGCTTCCAAAGATGCCTTTATTAAAGCGTGTTCTTCCAATACCTATGAAAAACAAGATGAAGATCTAAAAGTTATTGATGTGTATCCTCTTAAATCTTTATTTTGCAATATTAATCTTGATGAAACTGAATATGATCTTCCTTTACCTAGAAGGCGTTCTAAAAATTTGGAGTATTTAGATCTTAATGATGAAATTGATGAAAGTGGGATTGAAAGAAATAAAAATCTAGATGTTGCTAAACCCACTATATTGGATTTCAAGGAATTTAATTATGAAAGTTGCTCTTTAATTGATTGTATTTCCTTGTTGCAATCCGTGCTAAATTCTCCACATGCTTGTAGTCAAAATAAAGCCTTCACCGAACATATTGTTGATGCCTTGATGCGATCTTATGAAGAAAAACTTGAGTTGAAAGTTTCTATCCCTAGAAAACTCTATGATGAGTGGGAACCAACTATTAAAATTAAAATTAAAGATCATGAGTTTTATGCTTTGTGTGACTTGGGTGCTAGTATCTCTACTATTCCCAAGACTTTGTGTGATTTGCTAGATTTCCGTAACTTTGATGATTGCTCTCTAAACTTGCATCTTGCGGATTCCACTATTAAGAAACCTATGGGAAGGATTAGTGATGTTCTTATTGTTGCAAATAGGAATTATGTGCCCGTAGATTTCATTGTTCTTGATATAGATTGCAATCCTTCTTGCCCTATTATTCTTGGTAGACCTTTCCTTAGAACGGTTGGTGCGATTATTGATATGAAGGAAGGGAATATTAGATTTCAATTTACATTAAAAAAGGGCATGGAACACTTTCCTAGAAATAAAATAAAATTACCATATGAAACTATCATGAGAGCCACTTATGGATTGCCTACCAAAGATGGCAATACTTAGATCTATCCTCGCTTTTATGCCTAGCTAGGGGCGTTAAACGATAGCGCTTGTTGGGAGGCAACCCAATTTTATTTTTATTCCTTGATTTTTGCTCCTCTTTAGTTAAATTATTTATCCTCTGTTTTTGTTGTGTTTTTTGTGTTTAATTAGTGTTTGTGCCAAGTAGAACCGTTGGGAAGACTTGGGGAAAGTCTTGTCGAACTTGCTGTAAAAAACAGAGACTTTAGCGCTCATGAGAACTGCAGTAATTTTTATTTGAAGAGTGATATTTAGTTAATTCTTTTTGTACATGATTAATAGATAAATACCTCACGTCCAGCAATTTATTTTAGAATTTTTGGGGTTCCAGATCTTGCGCTAGCTTCAGATTACTACAGACTGTTCTGTTTTTGACAGATTCTGTTTTTCGTGTGTTGTTTGCTTATTTTGATGAATCTATGGCTAGTAAATTAGTTTATAATCCGTAGAGAAGTTGGAATACCGTAGGTTTAACACCAACATAAATAAAGAATGAGTTCATTACAGTACCTTGAAGTGGTCTTTTTTTTTCTTTCGCTAACGGAGCTCACGAGTTTTCTATTTTTGAGTTTTGTGTTGTGAAGTTTTCAAGTTTTGGGTGAATTCTTTTGATGGATCATGGAACAAGGAGTGGAAAGAGCATAAGCTTGGGTATTCCCATGGCACCCCCAAGATAATCCAAGGACACCAAAAAGTCAAAGCTTGGGGATGCCCCGAAAGGCATCCCCTCTTTCGTCCACTTCCATCGGTAATTTACTTGGAGCTATATTTTTATTCACCAACATGATATGTGTTTTGCTTGGAGCGTCTTGTATTATTTGTGTCTTTGTGTCTTAGTATGCCACAATCATCCTTGCTGTACACACCTTTTGAGAGAGCCATACATGAATTAAAATTTGATAGAATACTCTATGTGCTTCACTTATATCTTTTGAGCTAAGTAGTTTTGCTCTATGTGCTTCACTTATATCTTTTGAGCTAAGTAGTTTTGCTTATGTGCTTCACTTATATCTTTTGAGCGTTATAATTATGCTCTATGTGCTTCACTTAGATATTTTAGAGCACGGTGGTGGATTTGTTTTAAAGAAACTATTGATCTCTCATGCTTCATGTCGTGGTTTTGTCACGGCAGATGTCTAGAGAAAGGACTTAGTCGTGGAGCCATCGCGACGGGTTAGCTTGAAGGGGTTAAAGCGGACACAGGACGCAAGAGAGTTTATACTAGTTCGGCCCCTTCGATGAAGGTAAAAGCCTACGTCTAGTTGTGATGGAATTGATGGGGTTTCGATGACTAGGGAGCAAACAAGCTTCGCCTATGTCTCGAGTTGTTGTCTGTTGTCTGAACCGCCGCCGGGTCGTCCCCTTATATACACGGGTGACGCCCGTCGGTTCACAGATTCCCAATACCGGCTCATAGATGTGTCCGGTTTGGTCTCTACTTATTCCTAACTTACAATACAAGTTACATACCAACGCCGGTTTACGGCTACAGGCCTTGAACCGACTATGGGCCTTGAGCTCTCATCTGCCTTCTTGGGCTTTAACATAATTAACTACTGATGAAGTTAACCCGGCCCAGATAGGCCGGTTTACGCCCAGTAGTAATATCCCCAACATTAGGCCCCAGATTGATTTGAACAGGTTCATGTCAATCCTTAGCAAAAATCTTCACCTTCAACATCTTCTTGTAATTTGTTGAACCGCCGTGATGTCATCTTCTCTGGTTGTTGTAAACCGGCGTGACGTCACCTGTTGTAAAGAACCTTATCCATGATACCCTTTTTGTTTTTTGTTTAATAGGTCTCCGACAATTAAGGCGACAGCTTCATTTCCAAACCCACGGTCCCTTGATTTTCGCGCCTGACTCCTGTCCCTTGCCTTATAAATAGGACCGAAGGGTCATTTCTTTTTCCCCTTCGTGCCCTTCTGCTTCGTCTTCCCGCGTCGTCCAGCTTCGGAGCTCCGCCGCCGTCGACGACCTCTGCTCCAACCTTGGCCGCTGCATCACCCTGATTGTACCAGAGCATCGCGGCGACCTTCTGTTTCTTCCTCGGCTCCGGTGAGTTCTTCACCTTTTCCTCCGTAGATCCGTTCTAGGGTTTCCAAGTTCTTCAGTGTTCATCGTCTGCTTCGTACTCATATGATAGATCCTAGATGAACCTGTGAACCTTTGCTCTGTGTAGCGGTAGTTCTTAGCATCCGCCTTTACTTATATGCCTCAAGACCATAGATCTACCTGTATCTCTGCCCATTGATTCGGTACTGTTCTTTTTTGAACCTTGAATATTTTCCTTCTTTTCTGAACTTGCTTCAGATCCGTCGCTGTAGAGAAATCTTGTGAAATCTGTTTCTGTATACTTATCTATGCAATCTCAACTGTTTCAATGCTTAGATCCGGCGGTTTAACTTTATAGAAAAATTGCCAAACCGGTATATACCATTAGTCCCCTTGTTGAACCCTGCTGCTGTTGCTTCATAAAACTCCGGTTTAGATAGAGCTGTCTCCGGTTTAACATTGTACATACCAGTGCACTTTAATCAATGCATTCTTGAACCGGAATTACTATCTTGTAGATTTCATCATGGCCAAGCAAGTATATGAGTGCAACTGGGTTCCTTCTCGCGTCACAGAGACTCAACTGAACAATTTAGTCCTGATCGGCGCTTTAGGCAGCAAAAACACCATCCATTGGAGAGCCCTGGCAAAGAATGCCCTCCCACACCTCAAGAAGGAGAGGTCGTCGTTTTCGTAGATCACTTAGCCCGGGGCTTTAAGCCGCCCGGTTCTAAATTTTACCGGGACGTTTTAGCCGATTTTCAACTCCACCCACAAGACACTGGCCAACTCTGTTACAAACATGTGTCACTTCCAAGTGCTCTGTGAGGTGTTCTTTCAAGAGGAGCCCACAGTGGAGTTGTTCAGAGACTGTTTCCATCTAAACCGCCGTACTGAGTTTTCTGATGGTTCCAATACGGAATTGGGCGGTGTGGCGATTCAGAAAAGGAAAGAGGTCACATACCCTCACGCCAAGCTGCACAGCCACCCCAAAGAGTGGAATCAAACATGGTTCTATTGCAAAGACACCTCCCCTGCTGGTGAAAATCCTTTGCCTGGCTTTCGTCCGGAGCGGCTTAGCAATACACACCCCTTTCCGCAAAGGTTGACTGCCAAGGAGAGAAGCAAATACGCTCCTCAACTGTCCAAGCTCAGAGCCTTCATGGCCAATGGTTTAACAGGAGTTGATCTCGCTCGCTGTTGGATATCGTGGAGCATACTGCCCCTTAGTCAGCGCTCCGGTTTGATGTGCGAGTATACTGGCAGTGTTGATGACCCACTGCGACATGCTAACATCCAGCTTACCGACGAAGAAATCACAGAGGCTGTGAATAAAATGCTGAATGAACCGGAACACGTCTGTGCTCGAACCGGCCTGCTTCCCTTCTGTGCCACCAACAAACCGCCAGCTGTAAGAGTTTGATTGTTTTTTTCTGAACCTGTTATTGATATATCTGGTCATTGTTTAATATCAATGCCTGTTTAAACAGGGCAATGATCCGTTTTGGAGCAAGAAACTGCCGCAGGAGAAACCAGAAAAACCAGACAAACCGGAAAGATCAATCCGGCAAAAGACTAAAGCTGTGAAGAAGACTACCCACAGGAAAAGAACCACTGCATCCTCTGATCCGGCCGCTGATGACGATGTGGGTAACCCGGACCTTGAGGTAGAACTTGATTCACTTGGCTTATTTTTCACGCGCCTTATTGATGATGATATTTGTCAGGATGATGCCGAAGCCAGTCATGCTGATGTTGCAGAGGTAATTATTCTTTCCTCCGATTCAGATCCTTTGCCTTCACTAAAAATCCGTCAGGCAAACCGGAAGGTTAAATTTTCTCATCCTCTTGCTTACTTGGATCCCAAATTTCTTATGAAGACCCAACAGCACGAAGCTCGCCGCACGACCCGGCATAGTGGCCAGGTAGTTACCTCCGCCGGTTTACCGAATAGTCCGGTTCGGAAACGCCATTCAGAGGTCTCTAATTTGCCTGTCAGTGCTTGTCCTAAAATGGGCTGTTTTCGTCAACCTCTTAATCCGTCTGACTCCGATTATCAGGTCACTTCCCATTCATCATCTGGCGAGTCATCAGCTACCCAGCTGCCGCCGCTCAAAACGGTGCTTGGGTAAGCCATACTTATCATAATGCTTCTGGTGTATTACTTTGTAGCATATACTGTACTGACCTTTGTTACTCCTTTCAGGGCCAAGCCTAAGCCAAGCAAGAAGGCTCGCCTAGATAAAGCGGCTGAAGAAGATGCTATTCCTGAACCGGACAGAGTACTCAACCCTGAAGCGGCCATCCGTGAGGATGTGCCAAACGACCCACCACCACAAATGATGATTTTATTACTGAAGAGAGACATGTTGATACCTCCGGTCCTGTTGACCAGCCCAGAAGCCCCATCCGGATTGAGAAATCCACCAGTCCATCCAAGTCTACTGATAAACTGACGGCCCCAATGCAAACCGGCGACGCCAAGGATGATGAAGTTGTTATTACTGGCATTGGCCATACAGAGCCAAGCAATCCTGTCGCTTTGTCTAAACATACTGCCAAGGAAGAATTTGCTGCCTTTGGCAAGGGCAAGTGGAATGTTGATCTGGCGACTTACGCTGCTCTGAACGCCCAAGACATCCATTCCGGCTATCTGAACCGGCTGTATACCAGTCGTGACTATGAAGCCGGTCTGGTTAACATGATGAAAGATAAATATGAGGTAACTTCCATATGCTCTTTCCTGCTTGTATGCTTCAATTCTTGCTGACTCGCCTAGCCCCCAAGGACCGGTTTGTAATCTTCTTTCAAACCGGGACTTACTAATATAAATCTTAATGCCTCGAAATTCGCTGATGTAGCCCCCAAGGGCCGGTTCAACTTAGTGTAGTTAAACCGGGACTTAAGTAATTAATATCGCCGCATCAGAACTTATTTGAACAAATAGCCATTAGCCCCCAAGTGCCAAGTTGAATACTTGTATTGAGCTTGGGACTTTATAAAAGTGAAATATGAAGATCAAATAGGCATTAGCCCCCAAGCGCCAAGTGCATAACTTGTTATGTGGTTGGTGCTTCAATTCTTGCACTGCTTGCTGAATCATATAACTGTCTGTATGCAGGCTGAGCTGAAGACAAAAGAGACCCAAATCGCCGATCTCCAAGAAAATCTGAAGTCCCAACAGACTGAAACCTCAAAAGCAAAAGAGGATTTGACCAGCGCCTTAAGCGTCATGGAACAGCTTAAGAAGGATTTCAAGAAGGAGCGGGCGGATTGGGCTACTGAAAAATCCGCTTTAACCAAACGAGCAGAAGACGCCGAGGCTGCACTAAAACCGGTGGTGGATGAACTGACCAGCATAAAGCGGCACGTGCATGCCATGACCGCTGCTATCTTTGGTAAGCCGGTTTGATTTCTGAATTGATTCTGCCGTCTTACAGAGCTGCCGGTTTGTTAACCCTTTGTGATATTTCAGGGACACGCATTGGTCATTTGGGGTCAGATGTGCGGAAGAAATTGAAAGCCGCCTATACGTTGATCGAACAACTGTACACTGGTGCACAGCGGATCATCTGTACTGCATCCCACAACAAGCCGGCGCCCACTTTGATTCAGGACACTCTGCAGAAACTGTCGGTGCTTCCTGCCCGGGTTGAAGAGCTGAAGAAATCTGCTGCTCGAACCGGTGCGATCAATGCCTTAATCCGGGCAAAAGCTTGGGTGCCGGATTTTGATCCTATTGAAGCGGCTCAGGGCTATCCCAGCTTGAAGGAAGACGGGTCAGAGTTTAGTGAAGCGGATCTGCGAGCAATAAACCGGGAGGTGCGTCCGCTAGCTTGTCAATTGGCTGAAGAAGCAGACTTGTCTCATTATCAAGCCCAATATGACAATCAAAACAAGCGAGTAGCTGCACCAATTCATGAAGCGGAAAATCTTATCCCTCCAATCCGTAAGCATACTTACGCTCCCGATATTGAACCGTCGTTGCTGATCCATGATGAAGCTGTCTTTCGAGCATTAATGGGAATCGACTGGACAACTGTTGATTTCCAGCCGCTGGGTAGAGAAACTGAAGTTGAAGCGGCGCGGGATGACCCACAACCATCAGGCCAGGCTGGTGACCAAGCTTGAACCGGAAGCCGGTTTAAACTGCTTCTCCTTTGAAAAACAATGATCTTGTTTTGGGCACCGTGTTGCCTTGGTAATATGCTAGTGATACTCTTGATCTTAATATGCCTTCGTGCATAACCACCGCAACTTGTGCTTTCTTTGGGTGATGAACTTTCCAAAGTATTTTCTGCAATATAAAAATCTTAAAGTGCCACCGCGGTTGTACCGTCAGGCGGAGTATGATGTCTGCATATGTGAAATCAAAATATCTGAAATGTAAGCATATGATCAAATCTTTGAGATACATGATACCTGCCATCGTTGGGCATGAAGTTGGCTTAGCCAATCTTGAAACGGAGGTTTCATAAACCCACACTGTTGGAGGAGATAGCAGCTCCTGTATATATATAATGCCGGTTTACCATGTAAACCGTGCAGGGCTATAATAAAGCACCGTGGTACTCCATAATAGGATGTTAACAAAAAATCAAACCGGGCAAATAGTCTCCGGATTAAAAATGAATCGTGTTACGTCAATTGACAGTGTGAACCGGTTTAAAATTTTGTCGGTTTAAAAAAAGCAACCAAAAAGAAAGAAATATCTATCAAAAAAGATTGTGAAGCAAAGGCAATGATAAAACCGTTTGCAAAAAGAGGCTTATTTGAGCCGATCAGATGGCGTTACCATGGTCGGACATGACCAAGCTCCCGATAGGTGTAGCTATGGTTCAAGTCAGCCAGGTCCCCAAATGAAACCGTGGCATTTATGCCGATCAAGTGGCATGGCAATGGTTCGGGTTCGACCAAGCCCCCAAGTGATTCTGTGGCCTTAGGCCGATCAAGAGGCGTGACTGGTTCAGACGTGACCAAGTCCCCAAGTGATCTGGTGGCTTTCGCCTATCAAGAGGTGTTGCATTGGTTCGGACACGACCAAGCCCCCAAGTGATATAACATGATGCTTTGAAAAGCTAACTCAAGGGGTAAACCGGAGGCCGCTTTAGAACAACTCCGTGTAACCACACATGATGTAAAAGAACAGATACCCCGCTTTAGCTGAGGTTCCGGTTTATTATATTTAATCATAATATATACATCGTCGTAATATGTACATAAGTAGAGCCAATGGCTCAGGTATAGTAAGGCCGAAGATGAGCTATGTTCCACGGCCTGTTGGTCTCCTCCTCTGATGTACGTGAGTCTTTATGCTCTCGAATATCGATCAGATAGTATGACCCGTTGTGCAGATTCTTGCTGACCACGAAAGGTCCCTCCCAAGGTGGGGATAGCTTATGCATATCAGTCTGGTCTTGGATGAGCCGAAGCACCAAATCTCCTTCCTGAAAGGCTCTGGTTCTGACTCGGCGACTGTGATAACGACGAAGATCCTGTTGGTAAATCGCCGATCGGGCGGCTGCTATGTCACGTTCTTCATCCAACAGGTCCAAAGCATCTTGCCGTGCTGCTCGTTGTCCGCTTCAACATAAGCCGCCACACGAGGTGAGTCATGACGGATATCACTGGGAGAACCGCCTCCGCTCCGTAAACCATGAAGAACGGTGTGTATCCTGTTGATCTGTTGGGTGTAGTATTGATGCTCCATAACACAGATGGTAACTCTTCTACCCAACAACCCGGTGTTCTCTGCAAAGGAACCATAAGCCGGGGCTTGATGCCTCTCAAGATCTCTTGATTAGCCCTTTCTGCTTGACCATTGGACTGTGGGTGTGCCACTGATGAAACGTCAAGCCGGATGTGCTCCCGTTCGCAGAACTCCTTCATGGCACCCTTGGACAAATTGGTACCATTATCTGTGATGA
Source organism: Triticum urartu (assembly GCF_003073215.2). Lineage (NCBI taxonomy): Eukaryota > Viridiplantae > Streptophyta > Magnoliopsida > Poales > Poaceae > Triticum > Triticum urartu. The sequence continues at coordinate 21,069 of NW_024113451.1, read as the reverse complement.
TACTGTGTGGAAAGCCAAACCGGAAAATCACTTTTTTGATGAACTGAACCGCCGTGGCCGCATCACACTTGCTAACAGGTTCTGCCTCCACCCACTTTGTAAACTTGTCAACCGCCACCAGGAGGTGGGTCTTCTTATCTTTGGACCTTTTGAAAGGCCCAACCATATCCAGCCCCCAAGTCGCAAACGGCCAAGTAATTGGAATCATTCTCAATTCTTGAGCCGGCACATGAGCACGTCTTGAAAACTTTTGGCAACCGTCACATCGTCTGACCAGATCCTCCGCATCAGCATGAGCAGTTAACCAATAGAAGCCATGGCGAAACGCTTTAGCTACCAAAGATTTTGAACCGGCGTGGTGACCACAATCTCCTTCGTGGATCTCACGCAAAATTTCACAGCCTTCTTCAGGAGACACACAGCGTTGAAACGCCCCTGATACACTGCAATGATGCAACTCGCCATTGACAATAGTCATGGACTTGGACCGCCGGATTACTCTGTCGGGCCAGATCTCATCCTCTGGTAACTCGCCCCGGTTCATGTACGCCAGGTAAGGAAGCGTCCAATCCGGAATGACATGAAGAGCTGCCACCAATTGAGCCTCCGGATCAGGAATAGCCAAATCCGCTTCACCAGGGAGCTTGACCGACGGGTTGTGCAGCACATCCAGAAAAACATTGGGCGGGACCGGTTTGCGCTGAGAGCCCAGCCGGCTTAAAGCGTCCGCCGCTTCATTCTTCCGTCGGTCCACGTGGTCCACCTGATAGCCTTTAAAGTGACCTGCAACAATATCCACCTCACGACGATATGCTGCCATGAGTGGGTCCTTGGAGTCCCAAGTGCCAGACATCTTGTTGAGCCACGAGGTCCGAGTCACCGAAGCACTTAACTCGACTTAGGTTCATCTCCTTAGCCATCCGGAGACCATGGAGCAAGGCTTCATACTCAGCTGCATTGTTAGTACAAGGGAACATTAAGCGGAGAACGTAACAAAACTTATCACCTCGTGGGGAAGTTAATACGACTCCAGCCCCCGAGCCTTCCAATTGCCTGGATCCGTCAAAATGGATGGTCCAATATGTGTGATCCGGCTTTTCTCAGGTGCTTGCATTTCCGTCCAATCATTGATGAAATCAACCAGTGCTTGAGACTTCACCGCCGTCCGAGGCACATACTTCAATCCGTGCGGCCCAAGCTCTATAGCCCACTTGGCAATCCGGCCAGTCGCTTCCCGGTTCTGGATGATATCCCCCAAAGGAGCAGAACTGACCACCGTAATTGGGTGCCCTTGGAAGTATTGCTTAAGCTTCCGGCTTGCCATAAAAACTCCGTACACCAGCTTCTGCCAATGCGGATACCTTTGCTTGGACTCAATGAGTACCTCGCTGATATAATAGACCGGACGTTGAACCGGATGCTCCTTACCTGCCTCCTTTCGCTCCACCACAATAGCCACGCTGACCGCACGAGCATTAGCAGCAACATATAGCAGTAACGGCTCCTTGTCAATGGGAGCGGCGAGCACAGGCGGATTGGCCAATTGCCGCTTTAAGTCCTCAAATGCTTCATCAGCAGCAGAACTCCAGACGAACTGATCCGTCTTCTTCAACATCTGATACAAAGGGATTGCCTTCTCACCAAGGCGGCTGATAAACCGGCTTAACGCGGCAATCCGGCCTGCCAGGCGTTGAACATCATTGATACACTTCGGTTTAGCCAGGGAGGTGATGGCTGTGATCTTCTCCGGATTAGCCTCAATTCCCCTGTTGGACACCAGAAAACCCAATAACTTGCCTGCCGGTACACCAAAGACACACTTGGCCGGATTAAGCATCATCTTATACGTTCTCAGGTTATCAAAGGTTTCCTTCAAATCGTCAACCAGAGTCTCCTTTTCCCTGGACTTAACCACGATATCATCCACGTAAGCATGTACATTACGGCCAATCTGCTTGTGAAGACAATTTTGTACACACCGTTGATAAGTTGCCTGGGCACTCTTGAGCCCAAAGGGCATAGACACATAACAGAAGGCTCCAAAGGGAGTTATGAATGCCGTCTTCTCCTGGTCCTTAACTGCCATTTTGATCTGATGATAGCCAGAATATGCATCCAAAAAACTTAAATGCTCACAACCCGCTGTAGCATCAATAATTTGATCAATACGGGGGAGGGCAAAAGGATCTGCTGGACAAGCCTTATTAAGATCTGTGTAATCCACACACATGCGCCAGGTGCCGTTTTTCTTAAGGACCAGCACCGGATTGGCAAGCCACTCAGGGTGAAAAACTTCAACAATAAAGCCAGCTGCTAAGAGCCTGGCTACCTTTTCTCCAATCGCCTTGCGTCTTTCTTCGTTAAACCGGCGGAGGAACTGTTTCACCGGTTTGTATTTAGGATCCACATTAAGGGTGTGCTCAGCGAGTTGCCTCGGTACACCTGGCATGTCAGAGGGCTTCCATGCAAAAATGTCCCGATTCTCACGGATGAACTCGATGATCGCGCTTTCCTATTTCGGATCCAAGTTGGCACTGATGCTGAACTGCTTGGACGAATCGCCAGGTACGAAGTCAACAAGCTTAGTTTCTGCTGCCGATTTGAACTTCAGGGCCGGATCATGCTCCGTAGTTGGCTTCTTTAATGGAGTCATGTCCGCCGGATCAACATTGTCCTTATAATATTTCAGCTCCTCGGTGGCACAAACCGACTCTGTGTAGGCCGCATCTCCTTCCTCGCACTCCAAAGCGATTTTACAGCTTCTGTGAACCGTTATTGTCCCCTTGTGACCCGGCATCTTGAGCTGCAAATACACATAACAGGTCCGTGCCATAAACTTGGCGTAGGCCGGTCGCCCAAACAGGGCGTGATATGGACTTTGGATTTTCACCACTTCAAACGTCAATGTTTCCGACCTGGAATCATGATCATCTCCAAAGGCCACTTCCAGAGCTATCTTACCAACAGGACATGCTGACTTGCCAGGTACCACACCGTGGAACACCGTATTAGACGGTTTGAGATTTTTATCTGTTAGTCCCATACGACGGAAGGTCTCATAGTACAAGATATTAATGTTGCTCCCTCCATCCATGAGCACTTTGGTGAACTTGTAACCTCCCACCTGAGGCGCCACCACCAGAGCCAACTGACCTGGATTATCAACCTGGGGAGGGTGATCCTCTCTGCTCCATATGATTGGTTGTTCAGACCAGCGTAGATAACGGGGCACGGCCGGTTCAACAGAGTTGACTGCCCGCCTCTGAACCTTCCGGTCTCGCTTGTCCAAGCTAGTGGTGAAGACATGGTACTACCCACTATTCACTGCTTTGGGTTGCTCTGGTAACCTGACTGTTGCTGCTGCTGGTTAACCACCCTGGTTGTTCTGATTTTTGATTATTATGTCACCCGATTACCATTAAATCCTGAACCGGAATTTCCTCCACCGTAACTCGCCCGATCCTGAGCCACCGCCAGGAGCCGTGATCATCCCGGAAAGCATTAGAATTCTTGAATCCTGCATAATAAGCAATCCTTCCAAAGGTGGTTTGCTGGCACCTCCTTCGTCCCATGTCTTGGATAGGGCTGGCTCAATAGATAATTTAGGCGGTCCGGGTTAGGGTTGGGTGCCCCACTGCGATTTGGCGGTTTACCCTTGCGTCGCTGGCCCTTGTCCTACGCATTGGTATTAGCCACAAAGTCCATGTTACCATCCGCTTTTCGCTTGCTCCCGCCACCATTGCCTGCCCAGTGATGCTGCTGACCTTGGAGTTATTGTTTCTTCCTTCCCTGCCTTGTCATCATCAGATTCGGGATCTTGGTACTATCAGAATCAACATACTTTACAAAGCAGGCCATGAGGGTCCCCATGTCAGTGCAATGGCGCTTCATCGTCCCAACTTCAGCTTTAGGGCCCAAACCGGCATTGCCTTCTAGGGTTAAGACTGCGGTGTCAGCGTTGATGCGGTCTGATGAATGCAACACTTGTGAGACCCGGCGCACCCAATGAGTCGTCGATTCTCCTTCCTCCTGGACACAGGCAGCTAAGTCCACTATCGACATAGGCTGCTTACATGTATCCTTGAAATTACTGATAAACCGGGCTCATAATTGGGCCCACGAACTGATAGAGTTGGCCGGTAAGCTTTTTAACCAAGTGCGGGCCGTTCCTTCAAGAATCATGGTGAAGTACTTCGCACATGCCGCATCATCCACATCAAGCATCTCCATGGCCATCTCCATAGCTCTCCACCCATGTCTCTGGGGTTGACCGCCGTGTAATTTGGTACCTTGCGCGGGCCCTTGAAATCCTTGGGCAGGCGCACATTGCGTAAAGCGGGGATAAAGGCAAGGCACCCCCAAAGAGCTAGAGTAACACCGGGTTCGATCAAATAGTTGGACGAACCGGCGTAAGCTGCCGAGCTGATATGCGCGCTAACTCGGCCTCCCTGCGCGCTCGGGCCCGGTCCACCACTTCCTGAGCGTATCAGCACCACCCGCCGGGTTGTTGCCGTGGGGTGCTCCACGTCGTTCATTACTTGATACTGCTGGTTCATCCATACGCCTGCTATAGCTCCGGCTTGGACGAGGGGTCGAGTGGATCCGGTCGCGGCTGTAGAGTATGCTTCCTGTTGGACCAAAGCTGTCCTAAGAAGCTCTTTGACCCGTCGTGTCTCTACCGCCTGCGGCGAGTCACCTTCAATTGGAATGGCGTCCAGCCGTGCAGCAGCGGCAACGAGATTGTCCATTGGGTTGGAGTAGTGACCCGGAGGTGTTGAAACAGCCTGAGGTATAACAATGTTTTGACGAGGCGGATTCATCGACGGGCTGAACCGGTGCACCGGTCCCCGGAGCTTCCGGCCGGTTTCCCTCCAGCGGATTGCTGGTTCCTGCTCCTGGGGTGTTGAAAAGGTCTCTGGCTGTAAACCCTCGATGCGACTATATCTCCCACGTGTCGAGGCACGACTTAGAGGCATAATCGCATTGAAGGCATATGTCGCAAGTTAGGCAATCTTCACAACATCCCATGTAATATATATCATAAAAGGGGAGATAACATAGTTGGCTTACACTCGCACGTCAATCAAGTACATAAATAACAATACATCATCCAAACACTCATGGCCCGACTACGGCACCAAAATAAAAGAGAACCCAACATGCGACACGGTCCCGATCACCCCCAACTGGGAACCACTACTGATCATCACGAAAAGAAACATAGTATCGCTGAGAGTCTTCGTCGAACTCCCACTTGAGCTCAAGCGCGTCACCTGGAGCGGAATCATCAGGCCTGCATCTGGTGAATAGTAATCTGTGAGCCACAGGGACTCAGCAATCTCGCACCCTCGCGATCAAGACTATTTAAGCTTATAGGTAAGGCAAGGTAAATATGTGGAGCTGCAGCAAGCGACTAGCAAATATGGTGGACTATCCTGTTCGCAAAAGAGAGCGAGAAGAGGAGGCAAAGCGCGAGCGAGAAACTAGAGAACAACCTGCGCAACATTAACTCCAACACCGTGTCCACTTCCCGGACTCTGCCGAGAAGAGGCCATCACGGTAACACACTCAGTTGATTCATTTTAATTAAGTTAAGGTTCAAGTTATCTACAACCGGACATTAACAAATTCCCATCTGCCCATAACCGCGGGCACGGCTTTCGAAAGTTCAAATCCCTGCAGGGGAGTCCCAACTTAGCCCATGACAAGCTCTCACGGTCAATGAAGGAATAGACCTCCTCCAAGACGTTCCAATCAGACTCGGTATCTCGGTTCTTCAAGACACTTCGACAGGTTAAAACAAGACCAGCAACACCGCCCGAATGTGCCGACAAATCCCGATAGGAGCTGCACATATCTCTTTCTCAGGGCACACTCAGATTGTCAAACTTCCAGTAGGCCAGCCCAGAGTTGCCCCTGGTAGCCACCGGCGGCTGACGAGTTGGACCAACACTCAGAGGAGCACTGGCCCGGGGGGGTTTAAAATAAGATGACCCTCGGGCTCCGGAAACCCAAGGGAAAAAGAGGCTAGGTGGCAAATGGTAAAACCAAGGTTGGGCATTGCTGGAAAAGCTTTAATCAAGGCGAAACTATCAAGGGGTTCCCATTATAACCCAACCGTGTAAGGAACGCAAAATCCGGGAACATAACACCGATATGACGGAAACTAGGGCGGCAAGAGTGGAACAAAACACTAGGCGAGAGGCCGAGCCTTCCACCCTTTACCAAGTATATAGATGCATTAAGATAACAAGATATATATGATATCCCAACAAGTAAATAAAAGTTCCAACAAGGAACGGCCTCCAATCTTCACCTGCAACTAGCAACGCTATAAGAGGGGCTGAGCAAAGCGGTAACATAGCCAATCAACGGTTTGCTAGGACATGGTGGGTTAGAGGTTTGACATGGCAATTTGGGGAGGCTTGAAAGCAAGTGGTAGGCATCGTAGCATTGGCATAGCAAAAGAGCGAGCAAACTAGCATAGCAAAGATAGTAGTGATTTCGAGGGTGATGATCATCTTGCCTGCACAGTTGTCAGAGTTGACTGGATCCTCGAAAGCAAACTCAACGGGCTCCTCGTTAGCGAACTCGTCTCCCGGCTCTACCCAAACAAGACAAACAAGCAACAAGGACACAATCAACCACGTGCAAGGATCAAACAATATGATGCAAAGATGATATGCTATGCGGGATGCGATGCGGGATGCATATGCAAGATATGACAAGGAAAGCATGAACCTGGCCTGAACTTGGAAATCCAAGTGTGCCACTGGAAAGATGAGATGAAATTGCTTGTAAACGATATAAAGAACACCGGAATCGGAGTTACGGTTTGGAAATGGCAAGCGATTCAAATATGACACCGGTCTGCGATTTACAGCAAGTAGCCTTCTAAATGCAATGAGATGAACATGCTACAACACCCAAACATAACAACAAAATACATGGCAGGGATGCATACAAGATGCTTAACAAAAGTCTAGCACTGAGCTACAGCCAATTCATCCATTAACAGGTTCAAAACAAGCATGGCAAAAATGCATATGGCAAACATATCTCAGACTTAGTGAAATTAACACTTGTCTGGAATTTCAGATCAGGTAGCACTCTTCGGAGCATTAAAACTACATGCTATAGGAACTGAACATGGCAAAGTAAAGCATGGCATGGAGCTACTCAAAGAGCTTAACAAAAGTCCCTTAGTGACCTTGAGCCAAAAGGGATCAGAAAATACAATTGCAAGCATGTGAACATAGCAAAAACATAATCAGTTTTCAGACTTAGTGAAAACTGGACACATGCTGAAACATAACTCAAGTAGGCATGTTTACGAGCTCGATGCACTCACTACGGTGCAAGCATGACAAGCTAGGCATACATCCATCAAGAAGGCACAAAATTCAAGCTAGACATGGCAAGAACAATAACATAGCATGCACGGATCAACTACAACATCATCGGCAAAATTGCAAACAAGTTGACAATCTGCCCAGATTCAGAAAGTAGAAAAAGTAGAACTCGATTGACTCAAGCTAGGGTGCTCCATAATTGCAAACAAAGACATGTATGGATAGAGCACTAGCACTACAATATTAACAAAACAACCTTACTGATCATCCTCAAAAGAGGCACGGATCTCTAGGAAACAACATGAACAAATGGCATCATGAGATAAACAGCTCAAGGACTTAGTGGAAATGCTAAGTCCCTGAAATCAGAATTACCAACTGCACCACTTTGCAAGCTTGCACAAGACACCACACACATCACAAAAATACATGGGTTGCACCTCTGGAAAGATAACAAAACCCTTAACAAAATATATGTAGAGCACCAGGGCATATCATGCACACATTAATCATGGCAAAATGACAAAAAGCTAAATGGAGTAGAAGATCTGACAATTATCTCAAGTAGCCCTCTTCTAACAGCATTTCGGGCATCAAGATGAACTCAAATGAAAATGATGCAATGGAATGAAATGATGTACTCTCTGAGATGAACATTTTGATATGCTATATGCATGAATCGGAGCTACGGATGCAAAGTTAGCTATGAACAGGGCACTTGAGCTAGGGTTAGGAGAAAAGTCAACCGAAAATTCCAGATCTGAGATCTGCACGCGGATCGAGGACGGCCGGACGAGGTACTGTTCACCGGCGGGGGAGAGAGCTCGCCGGAGTCCGGCCGGAGGAGGATGAAGACGAGAGGCGGCGCTGGCCTCGGGCGGCGTGGGCGGAGGAGACGGGCGCGGGCCCGGGCGGCGAGGCGGCGGGGCCGGCGAGGAGCTTCGGGCGGCCGCGGGCGGTGGTGCGCGGCGGCCCCGGTCGCCGGGCGGAAGGAGGCGGCGGCGGTGGAAGAGGCGACACGGCAGCGGCGGGTCGGCCCGGACGTGTCCGTCGGTGGGATTTTTGTCCGGCGGCGCGCGATGGTGAGATCTAGGGTTTGGGGAGGGAGGAGACCCGGGATTTCGTGGAGGGATCTATTTATAGGCATAGAGGGAGCTAGGAGAGTCCAAATGAGGTGCGGTTTTTTCGGCCACGCGATCGTGATCGAACGCTCTAGATGTATGGAGCAGGTTTTGGTGGGTTTTGGGCCAAAATGGAGGGGTGTTGGGCTGCAACACACACGAGGCCTTTTCGGTCCCTCAGGTAACCGTTGGAGTATTCAAACGAAGTCCAAATGATACAAACTTGACAGGCGGTCTACCGGTAGTAAACCAAGGCCGCTGGCAAGTCTCGGTCCAATCCGGAAATGTTTAATCCCCACACACAAAAGAAAGCTAGAAATGACCACCGGAGGAGAATGAAGCGCCGGAATGCAAAACGGACAACGGGGAAAATGCTCGAATGCATGAGATGAACACGTATGCAAATGCAATGCACATGATGACATGATATGAGATGCATGACAAAGATAACAACACACGGAGACAAAGACCCGAACCCGAGAAAATAAAATAACTTAACGCCGAACGGCAAGAGTTGGAGTACAAATTGGGAAAGTTACATCCGGGGTGTTACACTGGCCTCGAAAACCGAAGGCAAACAGGGATCGGTACTTCCTCTCATGACTTCATGCATCGCGTTCTGGTCCAACATGAGCCTGTAGGCTTGTGCGTCTAAAGCGGCCCGCTCTGTGGTCATCCTGGCATTCTCAGCTGCCAGGTCCGCCTTGGCCTGAGTGATCTGTTCCTTTCACCTTTGCAATCTCCGCGTTGTGGACGTCCTGATCCGCCGGGTTAGCTTCTGCCATAAGCACAGCCAATGCATCAAATAGATCTGATAGAACTTGAGCCGGCGGGCGTACAGAGCTTCCTGCCCCGGCAGCTGTCGCCGCTACTGAACCGGAGGTTATTGGCGCAGCGGTCGAAGAATGAAGCGCTGCTTGTGTGCCGGCCATGAATATTCCAACTCGGTTGGGTAGATCAGAGGGGTCCGGAATACTGTCGCCATCGGAACAGCCCCCAATCCGGCCATCTTGTAGCTGATATAGAGATTCGGTTTCTCCGGTTGATGACTCGTCGCCGGAATAAACGACGGTCTCGCCGCGAGATTCCGATCCATCCTCGTAACTTCCTCCATGGATGACTCCCACGAAGGCACGCTTCACGGCCGGTTTAACCCGGGCGGACCGCGCACGCTGAGCCGATTTCGACGAGGTCGGTGCAGATGTCCGGCTCAGGGCCCGGTTCACCGATCTTGCCGATGAAAACGTGTATGCCACCAAAGGGGACCCGGTACCCGTACTCAACTGAGCCGGCCTCGGGGCCCCAGCCCTGCATCATCGATGTAGAGCTTGCCGCGACGACTCTTAGTCATCCGGCCCACAGCGTAGCCCTCGAGTCCTTCAAAGCGGCCCTCCAAGAACTTGAACCATCGTGCGATAGCCCCACGGTGGGCGCCAACTGTCGTGTTTTGTCACGGCAGATGTCCTAGAGAAAGGACTTAGTCGTGGAGCCATCGCGACGGGTTAGCTTGAAGGGGTTAAAGCGGACACAGGGACGCAAGAGAGTTTATACTAGTTCGGCCCCTTCGATGAAGGTAAAAGCCTACGTCTAGTTGTGATGGAATTGATGGGGTTTCGATGACTAGGGAGCAAACAAGCTTCGCCTAGGTCTCGAGTTGTTGTCTGTTGTCTGAACCGCCGCCGGGTTGTCCCTTATATACACGGGTGACACCCGTCGGTTCACAGATCCCAATACCGGCTCATAGATGTGTCCGGTTTGGTCTCTACTTATTCCTAACTTACAATACAAGTTACATACCAACGCCGGTTTACGGCTACAGGCCTTAAACCGACTTATGGGCCTTGAGCTCTCATCTGCCTTCTTGGGCTTTAACATAATTAATTACTGATGAAGTTAACCCGGCCCAGATAGGCCGGTTTACGCAGTAGTAATATCCCCAACAGTTGGGTTACCCATGCCCGTATTGATGAGAATCCCGTGATAAGGGGACACGATCTTTGCTTTGACGAGACGTGTCAAAACTGCCTTGCGTTATGTGCGGGGCTAGTTAAAGGAAACGGTTCGAATAATCACGGGCCGTGACGTAATGTCGTGTTGCCAAAACAAGTCAGCAAATTGGATTTGTGGAAATATTATTCTCTCTACGGTGGTATGTGAACTTATTTTGCAGGGTTGGACACTATCCTTGTATTCAAATTCTTCCGTGATATATTCGGAGGAGGAACCCGCCATGCAATGCCGAAGACAATACTGCGCGCCGGACTCATCGTCATTGAAAGCCTGGTTCAGGGGCTACTGAGGGAGTCCTGGATTAGGGCGTCTCCGGACAGCCGGACTATCTCCATTGGCCGGACTGTTAGACTATGAAGATACAAGATTGAAGACTTCGTCTCGTGTCCGGATGGGACTCTACTTGGCGTGGAAGGCAAGCTAGGCAGTACGGATATGGATATCTCCTCCTTTGTAACCGACCTTGTGTAACCCTAACCCTCTCCGGTGTCTATATAAACTGAAGGGTTTTAGTCCGTAGGACAACAACGATAACATAGAATCATACCATAGGCTAGCTTCTAGGGTTTAGTCTCTCTGATTTCGTGGTAGATCTACTCTTGTACTACCCATGTCATCAATATTAATCAAGCAGGACGTAGGGTTTTACCTCCATCAAGAGGGCCCGAATCTGGGTAAAACATTGTGTCCCCTGCCTCATGTTACCATCCGCCTTAAACGCACAATTCGGGACCCCTACCCGAGATCCACCGTTTTTGACACTGACACCGGCCACGGCAGAAAATAGAAAGAGAATGAAAAGTCATTCCCTATGCCTCAGTCATAGGTTCTATAAAGTATGCTATGTTGTGTACCAGACCTATTGTATACCTTAGCATGATTTTGGCAAGGGAGTACAATAGTGATCTAGGAATAGATCACTGGACAGCGGTCAAAATTATCCTTAGAGGACTAAGGAAATATTTCTCGGTTATGGAGGTGATACAAGAGTTCGTTGTAAAGAGTTACGTCGATGCAAGCTTTTTACACTGATCTAGATGACTAAGTCTCAATCTAGATACATATTGAAAGTGGGAGCAATTAGCTAGAGTAGCTCAGTGCAGAGTATTGTAGACATAGAAATTTGCAAAATACATACGGATCTGAATGTTGCAGACCCGTAGACTAAACTTATCTCACAAGCAAAACATGATCACTCTTTGGGTGTTAATCACATAGCGATGTGAACTAGATTATTGACTCTAGTAACCTGTTTGAGTATTAGTCACATGAAGATGTGAACTAATCACATAAAGATGTGAACTATTGGTGTGAAATCACATGATGATGTGAGCTAGATTATTGAATCTAGTGCAAGTAGGAGAATGAAGGAAATATGCCCTAGAGGCAATAATAGAAGTTGTTATTTATATTTCCTTATATCATGATAAATTTTTATTATTCATGCTAGAATTGTATTAACCGGAAACTTAGTACATGTGTGAACCATAGACAAACAGAGTGTCCCTAGTATGCCTCTACTTCACTAGCTCGTTAATCAAAGATGGTTAAGTTTCCTAGCCATGGACATGTGTTGTCATTTGATGAACGGGATCACATCATTAGAGAATGATGTGATGGACAAGACTCATCCGTTAGCTTAGCACTATGATCGTTTAGTTTATTGCTATTGCTTTCTTCATGACATATACATGTTCCTACGACTATGAGATTATGCAACTCCGAATACCGGAGGAACACTTAGTGTGCTATCAAACGTCACAACGTAACTGGTTGACTATAAAGATGCTGTACAGGTGTCTCCAATGGTGTTTGTTGAGTTGGCATAGATCGAGATTAGGATTTTTCACTCCGTGTATCGAGAGGTATCTCTGGGCCCTCTCGGTAATGCACATCACTATAAGCCTTGCAAGCAATGTGATAATGAGTTAGTTGCGGGATGATGCATTAGCGGAACAAGTAAAGAGACTTGCCAGTAACGAGATTGAACTAGGTATTTGATACGTCTCCAACGTATCTATAATTTATGAAGTATTCATGCTATTATATTATCCATCTTAGATGTTTAATGGGCCTTTATATGCTATTTTGTATGATTTTTGGGACTAACCTATTAACCTAGAGCCCAGTGCCACTTTATGTTTTTTCCTTGTTTTTGAGTATCGTAGAAAAGGAAAATAAAATGGAGTCCAATTGACCTGAAAATTCACGGAGATTGTTTTTGGACCAGAAGAAGCCCACGGAGTACCGGAGATGGACCAGGGGAGTCCCGAGGCCACCATGAGGGTGGGGCGGCGCACCCTACCCCCTGGGCGCGCCCCCTATCTCGTGGCTGCCTCAGGGACCCCCCTGACTTGTTCCCGACACCAACACCTCTTATATATACCCAAACTTCCAAAAAGAAACCTAGATCGGGAGTTCCGCCACAGCAAGCCTCTATAGCCATCGAAAACCAACCTAGACCCATTCAGGCACCCCTGCCGGAGGGGGCCATCATCACCGGAGGGCATGGAGGAGGATCCCGGAGGGGCCATCATCACCATGAAGGCCAAGGACCAGAGGGAGAACCTCTCCCGAACCAGGGGGAGGCCATGGAGGAGGAAGCACAAGGGGGAGAACCTCTCCTCCTCTCTTTGCGTGGCACCGGAGTGCCGTCAGGAGGGGAATCATCGCCGCGGTGATCGTCTTCATCAACATCACCATCATCATCACCATCCTCATCTCTTTTACGCAGTCCACTCTCCCGCCCCCCGCTGTAATCCCTACTTGAACATGGTGCTTTATGCCATATATTATGATCCAATGATGTGTTGCCATCCTATGATGTTTTGAGTAGATATCCTTTGTCTTTGGGTTGATTGATGATCTAGATTGGTATGAGTTGTCTGTTTTATTTTGGTGTTGTCCTATTGTGCCCTCCATGTCGTGCACGCGTGAGGGATTCTTGCTGTAGGGTGTTGCAATACGTTCATGATTCGCTTATAGTGGGTTGCTTGAGTGACAGAAGCATACACCCAAGTAAGGGGGTTGTTGCGTATGGGATAAAGAGGACTTGATGCTTTAATGCTATGGTTGGGTTTTACCTTAATGATCTTTAATAGTTGCGGATGCTTGCTAGAGTTCCAATCATAAGTGCGTATGATCCAAGAAGAGAAAGTATGTTAGCTTATGCCTCTCCTTCATATGAAATTGCAATGACGACTATCACTCTTGTTAACAATTGCCTAAGACAATTCCGCACACCAATCCACCATTATTCCACACTCGTTATTCATAATATTTAGTAATATATTCTAACTTTATGATAACAGCACCTACTTTATATTTTATCTCTCCCATGCCATGCAAAGTTATCCTCTTCATACCCACAACGTAGTTTTATTTCTCGTTTCTAGTTGGAAGCAAATGTTCGGTGTACGTAGAGTCGTATCAGTGGCAAATGGGACTTGAGAGAATATTGATCTTACCTTTAGCTCCTTGTGGGTTCGACACTCCATACTTATCACTTCCACCATTGGGAATTGCGACGATGATTCCCTGCACTTGGGGATTATCAGTATTGAGATACCGATAATCGAATCACGGGCAAGTAACATACAGATGACAAAGGGAACAACATATATCGTTATGCGGTTTGACCAATAAAGATATTCGTAGAATATGTGGGAGCCAATATGAACATCTAGGTTCCGCTATTGGTTATTGACCGGAGACATGTCTCGGTCATGTCTACATAGTTCTCCAACCCATAGGGTCCGCATGCTTAAAGTTCGGTGACGATCGGTATTATGAGTTTGTGTGTTTTTGATGTACCCAAGGTAGTTCGGAGTCCCAGATATGATCACGGACAAGACAAGGAGTCTCAAAATGGTCGAAACATAAAGATTGATATATTGGACGGCTTATATTCGGACACTGGAAGTGTTCCGGGTGATTTCGGAGAAAACCGGAGTGCCGGAGGGTTACCGGAACCCCCTCGGGGAACTAATGGGCCACATGGGCCTTAGTGGAGAGAGAGGGCAGGCCGCGCGCCCCCTCCCCCTCTAGTCCGAATTGGACTAGGGAAGGGGGCGGCGCCCCCTTTCCTTCTCCCTTCTCCTCCTTCCTTTCCCCCTCCTAGTAGGACTAGGAAAGGGGAGTCCTACTCCTACTAGGAGGAGGACTCCTCCTCTCCAGGCGCGCCCCAAGGGCCGGCCGGCCTCCCCCTTGCTCCTTTATATACGGGGTAGGGGGCACCCTAGGACACACAAGTTGATCATTGATCCCTTAGCCGTGTGCGGTGCCCCCTCTACCATAATCCACCTCGGTCATATCGTCGTAGTGCTAGGCGAAGCCCTGCGCCGGTAGCTTCATCATCACCGTCATCACGCCACCGTGCTGACGGAACTCTCCCTCGACACTCAGCTGGATCGAGAGTTTCGTGGGATGTCATCGAGCCGACGTGTGCAGATCGCGGAGGTGTTGTACTTTTGGTACTAGAATCGGTCAGATCGTGAAGACGTACGACTACATCAACCGCGTTGTCATAACGATTCCTCTTAACTTTCTACGAGGGTACGTGGACAACACTCTTCCCCTGTCGTTGCTATGCATCACCATGATAGATCTTGCGTGTGCGTAGGATTTTTTTTGAAATTACCGCGTTCCCCAACAGAACGAGGGTCCTAGGATCCAACCCTAGAGTTTCATGAGCAAGGTTGTGGGAGCTTTAGCGCCTTCCCCTTGATTCTTATTTGTGTGAATGATTACATGCCCATGGGGTTTTATATAGACTTTGGGGTCCTTGAAAAATGATCAAGGCTACCTTGAAGCAAAGAGGTGAAAGGGCAAAACTATTTAATCTTTGGCCAATGAGTCAATGGGTACATGGTAGACTAGGAGGGAGAGGTGAAGTCCATAGCCTTCTCATGGAGCAACCCCTCTCATCCTTTGACCTTGATGGGCTTCTCCACTTAGGCCTTGAAGCTTCCCTTGGTCTTCTTTCATCATTCTTTTCCCTTTGACTTGGTATCCTTATCTTTTTGTCCTTTTTAACTTGTTCATCATGACAAGGCTTTATTTGAGTTGACTTGGTCTTGCCTTGATAATCAACTTTGAATGTGCTAAGCATTGATAAGTGAACCCATGTTTAATTTTATTTATTTCCCACGAAGTGATCGGCATGGAATTGGAAAGTGAGCAAGAGGTGGGATGAGAACTTTGAGTTAAAATTGTGCCAGAGCGAGTGATCGACGTAAGCTTGGGAAGGGTAGAGGTATATATGCCCGCCGCCTCAAGGTCTCCCTCTGCTGTGGTTTCGCAGCGGCTCACGCGACATACCTTTTACGAGGCAATCTCTACTCTCTACCTAATAATAAAGGGGCTATTGCTTCTGGCAGTACGTCACTAAAATTATGAAAATATTACCCACGATGCCACCTATAAGTGATAAAAAAATCCCCGCCTGGGTCGGCCCATGCAGTAGGAACCTTCTATAATGCGCTCTGCACATAGGGAGAAGACACAGCGCGCCTATTTGGGCTGGCCCATGTCCGGGCGGCCTATTTTTAATTTTCGTTATTATTGTTTTTCCTTTTATGTCTTAGTTTATTTCTACTTTAAATAATTTGGGCCTTCAAAAAAGTTTCAAAAATTAAAAAATGAGAACTTTGAAATAAAATATTTAATAATTCATAAATTTTTGTGGAATAAAAAATGTTCCCATATTCAAAAATTGGTCTCAATTTTGAAAACAAATGTTCGGGAAATAAAAAATATCGATGATTTTTTTAAAGTTCATGTATTAATTTTTTTTATGAAATTGAACAAAATTTTGCCAATTCAATAAATGATCCTGAATTGATAAATATCCTAAAAATTCAAAAATTATTCGTGACTTACAAAATAGTTTATTGATTCATAAAATGTTCGCTGATTCAAAAAATGATCATGCACTTAAATAGTGGTTGTTAAATAAAAAAAGTTCAGAAATTTCAAAAATTGTTCCACCAACTTTCAGAAAAAATGTTCGTCTGTTCTAGAAATGTTCGCTTATTTGAGAAAATTGTTTAATAAAATGTTCATAATTTTTAAAAAATGTTTGTGAACATAAAAAATGTTCATTAATTCATAAAATGTTCTTGATTTTAGAAAATGTTGAAAAAAATTGTAAAAGTGTTCATGATTTGAAAAATGTTAACAATTGCAAATATGTGCATGAGTTTAAAAAATGTTCACGATTTCAAATATTGTTCGGGATTTTACAAAACTGAAAGTGATACGTAGTAGTGATGCAGCAAAATATGGTCATGGCCACTTAAGATTATGACGTTGTTTCTCCCGTTGCAACGCACGGTCCTTTTTGCTAGTAATGATCAATCACATAGCGCAACATAGAAACAAAAAAAGACCACCACCTGGAAAGGAAGACACTGTCTATTCATTAGTTTGGGTATAATTCAGCACCGGGTGCCACGGGTTAGAATCATAGGGTAGTACTCACCATATCCTGATTATTTTGCTAGGTTATTTGCTTTAACCCGTACGTGCGGCACGGGGTGTAACAGGCTCCGGAGCCTCACCTTATATGTGGCGAGTTGCTACCCTACTTTACCGGTGTGGTACTAATTAAATATCAACACAACACGTACAGGTACAGAACCCGGCCGGCCATGAGACAACGCACGTAGACGGCGATACGGAGGCAGTAGTGAGCTTTCCAGCCAGAGAAAGCGGCACCGCGTGCGGCCGCGCGCGCGCGTCGACGACAAGCCCGACCGGCGACCGGTGGTGAGACAACAGTGAGCGAGCGGCTGCAGTGCGCCCCGTTTTTTATGCTATCTGCTGGTGGGTTGGGTTCAGTGTCAGTAGGCCCTATGCCATAACTACTAGTACAATGCCTGTGTATTGCTACCGGCCATGAATGTATTTTTACGGTTGCACATATGAACATAATGCATGTTAAATTTTGCATGCATAGAAATGATAGAACATAAAAGTAATTGAAATTCACTTCATTTGATAAAAAACCTAATAGAACGATGTGTACACAAAGAGTAGTTCAGAATATTGATGGGTAAAAAACAGCCACTCCTCTCCTCACTCTCGCATAGTCAGCCAACCACTGGTTGTCGCCGCATCTCATCTCCCCGCCACAACGTTGTCGACGCCATCTCTTTGATCAACCTCCCCTCCACACCATGGTGAAGCCCACCCGCTCCTCTCTCCACCGTCTCCCCTCTCATCCATGGCATCGCCAGCCCCCTTCTCCCTTCCGCCACGACATGGCCCGCCTCCTTCAACCCTTCTAAACCTCTCGCGTCGTTGTGTTCAAAATTTCCGAAATATCTTCAATTTCAAAATTTCTAGTAGAACGCCCTTGCGTTGCTACGGGCGACATACAAATAAATCAAATAGGTGACTAAGCAACATGTCGAAGTCCTTCGACTATATATCCACTTTGTAAATTTGTTTAGTAAATGCTATGTGAAAGACCATATGTCAGTTGTTCACATTTTTTT
The DNA here is from genome assembly GCF_003073215.2 of Triticum urartu. Lineage (NCBI taxonomy): Eukaryota > Viridiplantae > Streptophyta > Magnoliopsida > Poales > Poaceae > Triticum > Triticum urartu. The sequence goes on along the minus strand of NW_024113451.1, from coordinate 3,087 downwards.
TGCACCAACCAAATACCGTGCACACTATCTTTTCTTCCTCACCTTCGTCTTCCTTCTTCCAGCCTCTTGACGCACCGTTCGAGGCTAGTCTAACCCGTGCGCGCCGCCCCTCCCCGCCCATGTTGGCTCCTCCATATCTCGGCACCTGATTCTTATAGACTGTGACACTACGAGTGTCCACTGGTGCATAGAGACCCATTATTGTTGTATGTTATTTATACGCATAATATATGTGTTGACACAGTGCAAAAGCAAGACATGAAGAAAAATTATTAATTTAAGTGCTTTTTTTCTAAATGGCACAAATATCATCCAGACAAAAAACTTTTTTTTGAACTAACCAGCCTAAACAAAACTGAATACAAATATGAAAACCTAAGCCTTTCTTTTCAAGGCAATCGATGCTCATTAAGCTCATTTGAGAATTTATATTTCAATAAGTGGCCTGCTTGGAACGGAAACAGAAGTTTAGATCATCAATATTGCCTCAACCGCAACACAGATAACGCTTCTAAGGACCACAAGGAACACATAAGTGCGAAAAAAGATGTATAGCTGAGAAAATCAAATTAAAACAAAGACCCAAATAATTAAAGTGATTTCCTTCCTTAAGTTCTTCCATTTCATTGTGCATGTGAACATTTGTGTATGGGAAAGGTAGTTCAATAGTAATAGTAAAAAAGTATATTACAAACAAACTTGTAACTAAATGAGTTTCAAAAATAGCTAAAAAATCTAATTTAGGTTGTGATGTTATACGGCCTCCCACCTGTGCTTTCTTTGGAGCACGCATGCATGTCTTTCAAAGATGAAAGAAGCCACATGCATCGCAACCTTTCAGTTTAGATCATTTATCTTAGGCTGCATGCAACATAACACACCATAGTGTTTCCATGTCCATACACATCCATCTTCACTTCTCACAATAGAGTAACGTGCTACAAAAAGTATGCTTACCATCAATGAATACTGATAAGCATTAAGAGGTAAATTAAAAACAACAAGGGGCTCAGAAGTTAAAAATGAACGACCAGGTTAGCAATCAAAATTGGTTCGATAATATTACAATACTACACTGTACCCAAGCACAACAAATTTTCACTGGCACCTGCCATCGCAACCATGCCCGTTCTAATGAATGCCTCAACTCCAGAGAGGTTTCATTACTAAAAAATCAAGCCTGATCACCATATTGAAAACTGAAGAAACGACACCTAATTGTCATAGATATCTTTGACGGTGTAGCCATCCTTGATTGAAGAAATTATTGGGCACAAGAGACCAAAGTGTGTAGTAAGTGCTAAAGCACTTACTAACCCACGAGCTGGTGAGAAATCCAAGAAAGAGCGGGGAATTAGTGATTTGAACAGCAAAAGTAAGCAAGTAGCTTGGTGACAACAAACTGTAAGCCATGAAAAATTGGCAAGAAGTGATTGGCACATTGCGATCTCCCAAGATGAATTCATGCAGATCCTGGATGGACCACCAACCAACATCCATTGTAGAGTCTCTTGGAAAAGTAATCCGACTTCGAAATATTGCGTCTGTAACTATCTTCTGCACATACAAAAGATGGTTTCAAATAAGCCACTTTATTGAAATGGAATAAGCAGAATTTGCTCAAGAAATAATGTGTTTGACAGTAAAATTTTCTTCGGAACGATCACAAGGTTCAAACAATTCTATCAAACAGAAAGTATTTCAAAGAATATGACCACATTGTAACTTTGTATTAACCTATGCCAATATGGTAAAACCGGGGCCTACAAAACAAACTGCAATGACAAAGTTAGCATAGCTCCAAAAATTACTGACGCAGCTAAATCATGAGAAGTCAATACTTTAACCAGCCCAAAATCACCTGTTTCAGACAACAACATATATATTCAGGACACAAAATATTGCCGTCAGTTCTTACCAGTATTCACAGTGCAGTTATTTCAAGTATTTTTCCAACCTGGTTTTGTTAGAGAATACTTATCGAGCCATATATTTTGGTCCTTTGTAAGAAATATATTTGAACACTGAAAAAAATACAATGCATGGTGAGTGGTGAGTGACCTGCTAGGATTAAGTGAACTGTGAATATCAGATAAAGTTGCTACTTATCAGAAGCTGAGCAACTAAAAATGCATAGACAGACTCACTCAATTTATGGGCAATCTAAATAACCTGAAGAAGTCCGGTAAGTAGAACAAGTCAGGCTGGAGGCACAAGCACGAGTGAATCTGTGAACTACTGCATTCAAAATTATATGAAGCAAAAACATGAGTGAATCTGTGAACTACTGCATTCAAAATTATATGAAGCAAAAACATGTGTATATTTCAATACTGCTGTATTAATCACGGACTTACTTGTATGTCACCCGTAGCAATGCCCGTTCTTCAATTTCAAAATTTATGAAATGTCAATTTCAAAATTATAGTCTTTCACAGTGTGTGTAGTGTCTAATATTGCTCGAGAGTGAAAACGATTATGTATATGACTGAACCTATCTGAGCTTAGTGTTGATATCTGAAATTCTTCTCTAACATCCCAAAGCTCGGTACTCAAACCTTGTTTTTAGTTGATACGAGACAGATTTTCTGTAACCTCATGCTCCTCAGCATCTTCACCCAGTGGCGGAGCCAGGATTCGAGTATTTGGGGTGGGGTGGGGGGGGGGTGGTACGTATATTGATCTAATCTCGGGAGCAGGGTGAGTAATTACCATCGCTCTCTACTTAAATTGTCGGGGGGGGTGGGGGGGCAGGCCCCTGCTCGTCCCCCTGGCTCCGCCCCTGTCTTCACCAGATATCTTCAAACTGCAGTTTCCTTTTCTTCAGTGATCTTATTAGACATGCTCTATATTAGTACACACGAGAGCAGTGTGCTTAAGCTTTCTATTATGGACAATGATTCTTACAACTCTACAAAACCTCAAATAAAAAATAAATACTTCTGTAATTAGACACAAAATAAAGAGGAGCCTTACTGCCTTAGGATTTTTGTTTCGTATAAATGAATTCCATATCTGATCCTCCCAGTTGCCTGTTGATTATACTACCCTGCAACAATATTTTTCGAGACTGGTCATAGAATGGGA
>NW_024113450.1:0-9501 GCF_003073215.2 Triticum urartu | reverse complement strand
CGAATACTCGAAAGTATCCAACTTGAGGCTTGTTACCGGTGAGGAGCTCGTATGCCGTCTTGCCGAGTAGCTTGTGAAGGTATAAGTGATTTGTTGCGTGACAAGCTGTCTCAACTGCTTCTGCCCAAAAGTGCTTTGGCGTCTTGTATTCATCAAGCATTGTCCTTGCCATTTCAATGAGCGTCCGGTTCTTCCTCTCAACAACTCCATTTTGTTGAGGTGTGTATGTAGCCGAGAACTCGTGTGAAATCCCTTCTTCATCAAGAAAGGAGTCCACATTTGCGTTCTTGAACTCTGTTCCGTTGTCACTCCGAACCTTCTTGATCTTCACATCAAACTGATTTTGGGCTTTCCTAGCGAAGTTTCTGAAGATCTTCTGGACCTGCGATTTATCATTGAGGAAAAACACCCACGTAAATCTTGAAAAATCATCAACTATAACTAGACCAAAGGAATTTCCACCGAGACTCTTGTAGGCATTGGGGCCAAAAAGATCCATGTGAAGCAGCTCGAGTGGCCTCCTTGTGGTCATGATGTTTTTCACAAGATGTCTTCCTCCAACCTGTTTACCTGCTTGACAAGCACTGCAAAGTCGATCCTTATCAAATATGACATCGTTAACTCCAAGGATATGATTTCCTTTAATAAGCTTGTCAAGGTTTATCATGCCAACGTGACCTAGTCGTCTATGCCACAACCAACCTTTTGAGGATTTGGCAACGAAGCAAGTTTTAGGTTGTGCCTTTTTAGAGAAATCGACGATGTAAAGATCACCTCTACGCATGCCCGTAAAGACCATTTTATGATTGTCCCGACGAAATACTTGGCAGTCACATTCAACCCGAAATCAGCAAGTCTAGATACAGAAAGTAAGTTATAGCCAAGAGATTCAACGAGCATGACATTTTGAATGGAACTATCATGTAAGATGGCCACCTTACCAAGGCCAACCACTTTACCCTTTGAATTATCACCAAAGGTGACATATTTTCGAGGGCCGTTGTTTTCAGCAAGCTCACGGAACATCTCTTCATCTCCGGTCATATGATCAGTGCATCCACTATCAAGAACCCATTCCTTTCCTCCTGATTCATATCCCCGAAGGTTTGCCATAAGACCAAAATGTCTCATTGCATTATCAAGATCGGAGTCACTATCATCATCATCATAATATTCAGGTTCGTCATGATCTTGTGACTCATCATTTCCTAGAGAGGGTAATTCATTAGATAAATGATCAAAATGGTTACTTTTATGAATTTCATAGCTTTGAGTATGATATCATTAATGATTCCAACATCTCCTTTAGCATGCTTAAGATTGGCAAGTTCAAGAAGACATTTACCAAAACTAGGATCACTAGAGTTCATCTTACTCAAGGCAATGGATTTATGGAGAATTTCATCCAAGGTTTTCAAGGAATAATCGGGAAATCGTTCCTCAAGAAATTTCCATATGGTATAGGCACAATTGTGAGTAGGAAAACTAGCAATCAAATTTTTGGGCAATCCTCTAATGATGAGCTCAATAGTTCTAAGATTGCGAATCATGTCAATATCTTCATCTAGGGTAGGATGCAAGGGATCAATATGGGGTGCGCAAGGGCTAGCAATATACTTGTTCAAATGATATTGATTGAAGATTACAAGCATCTCATTTTTCCACTCATGAAAATACTTTTCATCAAGAATGGCACTCTATGTCTAAGACTCCCTAGAGTAGACACATCCATCTTCCTCCAATGGTGATTAAACAAAGGCAATGGAGACCAAAGCTCTGATACCACTTGTGGGATCTAGAAGTAGATGTGTCTAGAGGGGGGTGATTAGACACTTAGTGCTAAAGTTGCAATTTTTAATCTCTTTCGGTTTAAGTGGAGTTTAGGCACAAATTCAACATCCACAATACATATCAAGCAAGCATGCAAAGAGTATATGAGCAGAGGAGCGTAAAGCATGCAACTTGCAAGAAAGTAAAGGGAAGGGTTTGGAGATTTCAAACGCAATTGGAGACACGGATGTTTTTCCCGTGGTTCAGATAGGTGGTGCTATCCTACATCCACGTTGATGGAGACTTCAACCCACGAAGGGTAACGGTTGCGCGAGTCCACATAGGGCTCCACCCAAGGGCAACGGTTGCGCGAGTCCACGGAGGGCTCCACCCACGAAGGGTCCACAAAGAAGCAACCACCCACAAAGGGTCCACGAAGAAGCAACCTTGTCTATCCCACCATGGCCAACGCCCACGAAGGACTTGCCTCACTAGTGGTAGATCTTCACGAAGTAGGCGATCTCCTTGCCCTTACAAACTCCTTGGTTCAACTCCACAATCTTGTCAGAGGCTCCCAAGTGACACCTAGCCAATCTAGGAGACACCACTCTCCAAGAAGTAACAAATGGTGTGTTGATGATGAACTCCTTGCTCTTGTGCTTCAAATGATAGTCTCCCCAACACTCAACTCTCTCTCATAGGATTTGGATTTTGTGGAAAGAAGATTTGAGTGGAAAGCAACTTGGGGAAGGCTAGAGATCAAGATTCATATGGTAGGAATGGAATATCTTGATCTCAACACATGAGTAGGTGGTTCTCTCTCAGAACATATGAGTTGGAATGGTGTGTGCGTTCTGATGGCTCTCTCATCGAATGAGAAGGAGGTGGAGGGGTATATATAGCCTCCACTCAAAATCCAACCGTTACACAGTTTTCCAATCTCGGTGGGACCGAATGAGTAAACTCGGTCTGACCGAAAATGTAAACCTAGTGACCGTTAGGAATTTCGGTGGGACTGATATGCAACTCGGTACGACCGATTCGGTTAGGGTTTGGGCATAACGTAATCTCGGTGAGACCGATTACACAAACTCGGTGAGACCGAGTTTGGTAATTAGCTAACCAGAGAGTTGGTCAGGCAAACTCGGTGGGACCGATTTGCTCTTTCGGTGAAACCGAGTGGAACTCGGTGAGACGGAAAAGTTACAAAGGGGAAACACTGAGTTTACATTGCAATCTCGGTGGGACCGATTACACAAACTCGGTGGGACCGAGAATGGTGCAATGGGTAACAGAGAGTTTGCAACCCCATCTCGGTGGGACCGAGATCCTTATCGGTAGAACTGAATTGCTAGGGTTTGGCAGTGGCTAATGACAAGTGAAACTCGGTGGCGCCGGATGGGAAAAATCGGTAGGACCGAGTTTGGCTTAGAGTTTAGGTCATATGTGGATGTGGGAAAGTAGTTGAGGATTTTGGAGCATATCATTAAGCACATGAAGCAAGAGGCTCATTAAGCAACACCTCATCCCTCCTTGATAGTATTGGCTTTTCCTATGGACTTAATGTGATCTTGGATCACTAAAATATAAAATGAAGAATCTTGAGCTTTTGAGCTTGAGCCAATCCTTTGTCCTTAGCATTTTGAGGGTTCCACTTTCACATCCATGCCATGCCATTGTTGAACTTATCTGAAACATGCTAGATAGAAGTGTTAGTCCAACAAGAGATATGTTGTCATCAATTATCAAAACCACCTAGGGAGCACTTGTGCTTTCAATCTCCCCCTTTTTGGTAATTGATGGCAACATACATCAAAGCTTTTAGATAAGGATATAAAGAACAGCAAGTAAAGCTTTGGAAGAACATGTAGCAAGCATAGGCTCCCCCTACATGTATGCACTCATGTAAATATGAAATATAGAGGCATGTGAGAGCATAAACATGACAGAGTAGGCAATGTGTTACATGTATCTTGGCCATATGCATCAGAGCAAAAGATTATTAAGGAAAATACCTTCATGCTCATGAGTCCTTCTTGCAAACAGTATGTACATAAGCAAGAACTCCTCATACTCATGATCTTGATGCATATACTTACCTTGTGGTCTCGAGTTGGCTTAGGATGGAATGGACCTGCAAACAAGGTTAGATAACACAGGTACGTCCACTAGCCAGAGCAAACAAAAGAAACCACAAGAATGCCAAGACTGGGATGACATGTAGAGAGTGATAACATTGGATTCAACATGTCCCCAAGAATAAAGATATGCAATGAATTTGGCTGATTTCTTCTCCTTTAGGTGTCTTGCTCCCCCTGAATCTTACATGGGATATTGGGAGAAGATAGGAGACAGAAAATCAGAGCTGAATAGAACTAAATTCAAATGAGTTCATATGAACATGTCTTTCCCCCAAAAAGACATGTGGCATCTCTCCTCTTGAACATTTAGCATCTGGGATCCTTGAGTATTTTTCTCTCCCCCTTAACAACATCTGGGATCCTTGAGACTTTCTCTCCCCCTTAATACTTTTTCTCTCTTGGTGTGATCTCTCTTTCCTACAGGCTTTGATGTGATCTCTCTCTCTCCCCCTTTGACATCAATTTCCAAGAAGGTTTTTCCTGGAATCCGTCGAATAGGTTTGGTCCTTGAGATTCAGTACAAGGCAGAGGATAAAATTGTGATGCTTGTAGAGGACAAGATTCATTGAGTGGAGCTGGAACAGAAGAAATGTCGAATAAGCGGAAAATTGGTTTTCTGATTGTAAAGTCGGTGGCACCGAGTGGCATATTTCGGTGGTACCGAAAATATTCGGTTGGACCGAAATTTGCAAGTCGGTGAAACCGAGTTTACACATGGAAACACACTTGTCACCTCAGCTCACTAGACAAGTAAGATCTCACAAAGATTTGCAATGAATTAAATGCAGAAAATGCAGAACAAGCACAAAGAGAAAAGAGAATAAACTGAAAGATCTAGATGAAGTTTTTTTTTGTTAAAGAAAAGAAACTAAACATGCATGAGACAAATGCAATAACACAGAAAAGAACACAAGAGAACTTCATCTAGAGTTGGGCGGTGACATAGTCACCTATGTTAGAGTATATTGACTTAGGAGTCAAGTGAGAACACTTGATCATAGGTCATACTCATCGTTTAAGCTCAAAATGGGGTTACCATTTTTCGTTTAAGCATCTTGATGTATTCACATCTTGTTGAGTTGCTTTGACTCATGTCTTGGAGTAAAGCTTCTCTAAGATGGAATAACATACCTTGGGTGGTGGTGTGGTTCTTGCTCATGTAGTTGAACTTGTGTGGGTGCTTCAACGTTGATGTAGCTCATCAAGAGTTGGGAGCACCACTTGGAGTTTGAGTTCATCTACCTACATGGGTTAGTTCTTGCAAGGAAGAGCACTTGTGTATCAAATGACAATCATGAAGCTCAACATAGAATTTGTCAAAGGATATGTTTGAATGGTTTTGTGCTTCCTTGTCTTCAACCACCATTGTGTAGAGTCTTGGTGATATAGAGGTTGCTCAAGATGTGAGTGAGTCGCAATCTCAAGGAATTAGTTTCAACCAAGCACCTACATGGGTTAGACAACATGCAAGGTACAAATATATCCAAGACATAAGATAGTTATCATAAGAGATATATCATGGATTAGTCATAAGCTCATATCTTGCATGTATCCAATGGAGTTTTCTACTCCAAGTTCGAGGCATCAATGATGTTCAATTCTCCTCTCAACCTGCAAAACACTTTCTCATCAAGCGGTTTAGTGAATATATCCGCTAACCGCTTATCGGTGCGAACATGCTTAAGATTTATGTCACCCTTAGCAACATGATCTCGAATGAAGTGATGAAGAACTTCAATATGCTTAGTTCGAGAATGTTGTACAGGATTATGACCAATTTTGATAGCACTTTCATTGTCACAAAGCAGTGGAACATGTTTCACATAAATCCCATAATCTTTAAGAGTTTGGGTCATCCAAAGTAATTGAGCACAACATGAACCAGCGGCAATGTATTCCGCTTCGGCGGTGGATAAGGATACCGAGTTTTGTTTCTTGGAAGACCAAGACACAAGAGATCTACCAAGAAATTGACAAGTACCCGAAGTGGACTTTCTATCAACCTTGTCTCCGGCATAATCTGAGTCGGAATAGCCAACAAGATCAAAAGAAGACCTCTTAGGATACCAAATGCCAAAATTTGGTGTATGGATTAAATATCTCACTATCCTTTTCACAGCCTTAAGATGACAATCTTTAGGAGCATCTTGATATCGAGCACACATGCACACACTTAGCATAATATCGGGACGTGAAGCACATAGGTATAACAATGAACCAATCATAGAGCGATAAACCTTTTGATCAACGGGTTCACCATCTTTGGTCAAATCATTATGTCCACTAGTAGGCATGGGTGTAGACATACCTTTGCATTCTTGCATATTGAACTTCTTGAATAAGTCCTTGGTGTACTTTGTTTGAGAGACAAATGTACCTTCCTTAGTTTTCTTGATTTGCAATCCAAGAAAGAATTTGAGTTCACTCATCATAGACATCTCAAACTTCTCTGACATTAGCTTTCCAAACTTTTCACTAAAGAGAGGGTTAGTTGAACCAAATATGATGTCATCAACATAAATTTGACATACAAAAAGTTCTCCATTAACCTTTTTAGTGAAAAGAGTAGAGTCAATTTTACCAATTTCAAAACCACTTGTAGTAAGGAACTTGGTCAAGCATTTATACCATGCTCTAGGAGCTTGTTTGAGACCATAAAGAGCTTTGTGAAGTTTGTAAACATGATTTGGTTTCTTAGGATTGACAAAGCCGGGAGGTTGTTTGACATAAACTTCCTCCTCTATTTCTCCATTTAGAAAAGCACTTTTAATGTCCATTTGGTACAAAGTGATATTATGGTGATTAGCATAGGCAAGTAAGATGCGAATGGACTCAAGTCTAGCAACGGGGGTGTACGTCTCACCATAGTCCATACCTTCGACTTGTGTGTATCCTTGGGCGACGAGACGTGCTTTGTTGCGGACCACTTGTCCATCTTCATCTTGCTTGTTGCGAAACACCCATTTTGTACCAATGATGTTGTGGTTGTTGTCGGGCTTCTCAACCAATGTCCAAACTTGGTTTCTCTCAAAATTATGTAGCTCTTCATGCATAGCGTTTATCCAATCCGGATCTTCCAATGCTTCTTCAACCTTCATTGGTTCAATGCTCGAGATGAATGAATAGTTTTCACAAAAGTTAGCTAAACGAGTTTTTGAGCGAGTGATTCTCCCGGTTTGTATATCATTGAGGATTTGCTCGACGGGATGATCTTTGGCAATTCTTGCTCGAACTCGTGAGAGCTTTTTCTTGGGTCTTTGTTGAGCATCTTCTTCATCTTGTTCTTCTTCTTGGCCTTCTTCATTGTTGACGTCGTCGTTCTCTTGTCGTGGTGGAGAAGGAGGTTGTTGATGTTCATCTTGACGTACTTCCTCGTTTTCTTCATCTTGGTGTGTCCCACTTGTGGATGCTTCCGTGTCGATTCTTGGTTCACCTTGTTGTGAAGTAGAAGCTTCCACTTGGACGGATGAAGTACTCTCCTTCACCTCCGTTGGACGAATTTTGCCAATGGACAAATCTTGAATTGCTTCTGAAGGGTCTTTGTCTCCTACATCAATTGGCAATTGCTCTACTTGCGAGCCATTAGATTCATCAAACTTCACATCTACCGTCTCTTCAACCTTTCGGGTGAAATTGTTGTAGACACGGTAAGTGTGAGAGTTTGAGCCATAACCAAGTAGAAAACCCTCATGAGATTTAGGAGCAAACTTTGAACGACGATGCTTATCAAGAATGTAGCACTTTGAGCCGAATACTCGAAAGTATCCAACTTGAGGCTTGTTACCGGTGAGGAGCTCGTATGCCGTCTTGCCGAGTAGCTTGTGAAGGTATAAGCGATTTGTTGCGTGACAAGCTGTCTCAACTGCTTCTGCCCAAAAGTGCTTTGGCGTCTTGTATTCATCAAGCATTGTCCTTGCCATTTCAATGAGCGTCCGGTTCTTCCTCTCAACAACTCCATTTTGTTGAGGTGTGTATGTAGCCGAGAACTCGTGTGAAATCCCTTCTTCATCAAGAAAGGAGTCCACATTTGCGTTCTTGAACTCTGTTCCGTTGTCACTCCGAACCTTCTTGATCTTCACATCAAACTGATTTTGGGCTTTCCTAGCGAAGTTTCTGAAGATCTTCTGGACCTGCGATTTATCATTGAGGAAAAACACCCACGTAAATCTTGAAAAATCATCAACTATAACTAGACCAAAGGAATTTCCACCGAGACTCTTGTAGGCATTGGGGCCAAAAAGATCCATGTGAAGCAGCTCGAGTGGCCTCCTTGTGGTCATGATGTTTTTCACAAGATGTCTTCCTCCAACCTGTTTACCTGCTTGACAAGCACTGCAAAGTCGATCCTTATCAAATATGACATCGTTAACTCCAAGGATATGATTTCCTTTAATAAGCTTGTCAAGGTTTATCATGCCAACGTGACCTAGTCGTCTATGCCACAACCAACCTTTTGAGGATTTGGCAACGAAGCAAGTTTTAGGTTGTGCCTTTTTAGAGAAATCGACGATGTAAAGATCACCTCTACGCATGCCCGTAAAGACCATTTTATGATTGTCCCGACGAAATACTTGGCAGTCACATTCAACCCGAAATCAGCAAGTCTAGATACAGAAAGTAAGTTATAGCCAAGAGATTCAACGAGCATGACATTTTGAATGGAACTATCATGTAAGATGGCCACCTTACCAAGGCCAACCACTTTACCCTTTGAATTATCACCAAAGGTGACATATTTTCGAGGGCCGTTGTTTTCAGCAAGCTCACGGAACATCTCTTCATCTCCGGTCATATGATCAGTGCATCCACTATCAAGAACCCATTCCTTTCCTCCTGATTCATATCCCCGAAGGTTTGCCATAAGACCAAAATGTCTCATTGCATTATCAAGATCGGAGTCACTATCATCATCATCATAATATTCAGGTTCGTCATGATCTTGTGACTCATCATTTCCTAGAGAGGGTAATTCATTAGATAAATGATCAAAATGGTTACTTTTATGAATTTCATAGCTTTGAGTATGATATCATTAATGATTCCAACATCTCCTTTAGCATGCTTAAGATTGGCAAGTTCAAGAAGACATTTACCAAAACTAGGATCACTAGAGTTCATCTTACTCAAGGCAATGGATTTATGGAGAATTTCATCCAAGGTTTTCAAGGAATAATCGGGAAATCGTTCCTCAAGAAATTTCCATATGGTATAGGCACAATTGTGAGTAGGAAAACTAGCAATCAAATTTTTGGGCAATCCTCTAATGATGAGCTCAATAGTTCTAAGATTGCGAATCATGTCAATATCTTCATCTAGGGTAGGATGCAAGGGATCAATATGGGGTGCGCAAGGGCTAGCAATATACTTGTTCAAATGATATTGATTGAAGATTACAAGCATCTCATTTTTCCACTCATGAAAATACTTTTCATCAAGAATGGGCACTCTATGTCTAAGACTCCCTAGAGTAGACACATCCATCTTCCTCCAATGGTGATTAAACCAAGGCAATGGAGACCAAAGCTCTGATACCACTTGTGGGATCTAGAAGTAGATGTGTCTAGAGGGGGGTGATTAGACACTTAGTGCT
>NW_024113449.1:0-52434 GCF_003073215.2 Triticum urartu | reverse complement strand
ATCGCGTCGTCCGACCCGCGGACCCACCGCGACCAGCGCCAAATTCTTCGGGAGCGAGCGCATGAAGACGCTCGAACCACCATCGAGCGCCAGCGCGATACACGCCACCAGTCGGACAAGCGGGCAGGGCCCGCTGCGGACCACCTGGCTCCGGGAGGCTCCGGCGGCCTACCTTACGAGGTGGGTTGCCCAGCCTTTACCCAAGAGCTGCGACAGTTCCGGTGGCCGTCCCACCGCACGTTCAAGCCCGGTGGCAGCGAGAAGTACAACGACAAGACCCATCCGTCGGAGTTCCTCAGCATCTACACCATTGTGATGCAAGCCGCTGGGGCTCATGACGACAAGGTGCTTGCCAATTACTTCCCACTGGCACTAAAACCCAACGTCATGTCTTGGTTGATGCACTTCCCGGCGGACTCCATTTCTTCTTGGTCAGATCTGTGGCATGAGTTCATTGGTGCCTTCACTGGAGGCCACCAAGCTCATGGCCAGGCGAGTGATTTGCATATCATTCCCTAGAAGGAAGGAGAAAACCTACGCAAGTACATACAGAGGTTCAGCCAGGTGCAGTACAACATCCCCGACGTTCACCCCGCGGCCGTGATTAGCGCGTTCCATCAGAACGTGCGCATCGCAAGATGCGTGAGGAGCTGGCGATGAACAAGGTTAAGGACGTGGCCGAACTTTATGTTCTGGACCAAAGGTGTGCCCGAGCTGAAGAGGGTAGGAAGTATCCCGGCGAAGACACCAGCGGGAAACCGACTCTAGTGATGAAGCCACTGCCGCCCCGATGAAGAAGGGCCGACGTCGCAACAGGAAATGCAAGGGCAAGGCCGTGCTTGCCATCGAGGGATCTGACGATACCAGCGCTGCAAGAAGGCCAAAGCAGACGAACCCGGCAAGGAGATTTCCGGGTGCGCCGCTTGCCGGGGCTTAGCAGCTGTCAACAAGCCAGGGGGCTCCGACAAACAGTACTGCAAGATCCACCGCACCAAGGGCCACAACCTCCAGAACTGCCGGCAGGTCGAGCTGCTTGCTGAGAAGCAAAAGGCCGAGTATGAAAGGCGGGACAAGGAGAAGGGTCAGGATGGTGCCGAAGGATCCGGCAAGAAGCGCGATGGCCAGGGAAGTCGGCACGGCAAGGATAACTAGCAAGAGAGGCCCGCTCAGGGCCGCGATAAGAAGCAAGATTACGACGACCGTGATGAGGACGACGAGTCCGGCAAGCATGAGTTTCAGAAGGCTACGGAGGCCATGTGCGTCGATGGTGGTGCTTCGCTGCATACCTCTCACCGCCAACTCAAGCGCTGGGCGTGTGAGATTACAGCAGCGGAGCCCTCGTTCGATGCTCAGAAGCCCTTGAAGTGGTCCAGCACGCCCCTCATCTTTGACGCCGAGGACCACCCTGACCGCACAACTACGGTCGGGTGTTTTCGGTTGTTGGTTTCACCAATGATACGCAACCTCAAGGTGAACAAGATGTTGGTTGATGGCGGGGCCAGTCTAAACTTGATCTCACCTGTTGTGATCAAAAGGCCGCAAAATTCCTGATGGAGACCTCAAGGAAACAGGCATGTTTCAAGGGGTCAACCCAGGAAGGAGCCAGCCGAAGGGGAAGGTCACATTGCCTATGACGTTTGGAGGCGAGTTGAATTACAGGACGGAGAGGATTGTCTTTGATGTAGCCAAGATCCCCTTGCACTACAATGGGATCCTCGGCCGCCCGACACTAGCCAAGTTCATGGCGGCGTCGCACTACGTCTAGAACACGCTGAATATGCTTGTGCCGATGAACATCATCACCGTCCCCTCCGACAAGAAAGACACACTGATCTTTTCCGACCTACTCTATCGGGAGGCAGTTGCAGCAGCTGCCACCAAGGCACTTGCTCCTGCTACTGAAGCCCCGGGAGGGAAGAAGAGGACCGTCAAGATCTCTCGCACCCACTCCGACAAGCACACTTCTTCAGGGTGTTGTGCTATAGTCGAGGACGTGCCAGAGAGCTCCACCGGCAAGAGCAAGAAATCCAGAGATGCGCCGCCAGAGACCAAGAGGGTGTCCGTCAAGGAAGATGGCACGAGAGGGGCTTTCACCATAAGCTTCACCCTCGGCGGCAAATAGGAAGGCGCGCTCATCGCTTTCGTGCGGGCGAATGTCGATGTGTTTGCGTGGAAAGCATCTGACATCCCCGGCATTCCCAGGAAAGTGATTGAGCACCACCTTGCTGTCTGTCCCCATGCGTGACCCGTCAAGCAGAAGGTCAGGAAGCAAGCTTTGGAACGGCAGGAGTTCATCACTGAGGAGATCAGGAAATTGGAAGCAGCAGGTTTGGTGAGAGGAGTGCTCCATCCGACGTGGTTGGCCAATCCGGTGGTGGTGCGCAAGGCAAATGGGAAGTGGAGGCTGTGTATTGACTACACAAATATCAATAAGGCTTGTCCTAAAGACCCCTTCCCATTGCCGCACATCGCCCAGATTGTTGACTCCACGGCCGGGTGCGATCTGTTGTCATTCCTCGACGCCTACTCGGGCTACCACCAGATCTTCATGACAAGAGAATATGAAGAGAAGACAACATTTATCACCCCATGTGGTACGTATTGCTTTTTACGGATGCCTTTCGGGTTAAAGAGTGCTGGTTCAACATTTGCAAGAGCAGTCCAAATTGGTTTTGAACCCCAGCTACATAGAAATATGGAAGCCTATATGGATGATATAGTAGTCAAAACCAAGGATAGGGCGACCCTTGTACTAGACTTAGAAGAGACGTTTGCCAACCTACGCAAGATCAACCTCAAGCTGAACCCTGAGAAGTGTGTCTTCGGTGTTCCGTTCGGCAAACTTCTCGGGTTCTTTGTATTGCAGCGTGGGATCAAGGGAAACCCAGACAAGATCAAGGCTATCGAGCGGATTGAGGCGCCCAAGCAGATCAAGGATGTGCGTCGACTCGCTGGCTGCGTTGCCGCCATGAGCCGATTCATCTCCAAGTCTGCCGAGCGCGCCCTTCCCTTTTTCAAGATTTTGAAGGAGGGCCCAATGGAATGGACCTCGAAAGCCGAGGCGACGTTGCAAGACCTGAAGAGATACCTTTCCTCTACACCGATACTAGTTTCACCTAGACCACAAGAGCCGTTGCTGCTGTATCTGGAGGCGACGAATCAAGTGGTCAGTGCTGCGCTGGTGGCGCAGAGGGAGGTTGACGAAGAGGTGGTGGCTGCGGCAGGACCGGCAGACGGCAAGTCAGAGACTCCCCCGGCAGGGCCTGGTGACGGCAAGGAAGGCTCTCGGCTGAGTCTGACGCCATCAGGATAGAGCCCGCGCCGTCAAGTGGAGTGGTGCAGAAGAAGAAGATGATGAAGCACTCAGTTTACTTTGTCAGCTCCCTCTTGCAGGAGGCTAGATCAAGATATTCCGGCGTGCAGAAATTGCTCTTCGGCTTCCTTATGGCCTCGAGGAAGCTGCATCATTACTTCCAAGCCCACGAGATCACTGTCGTCACCCACCTCCCGTTGCAACAGATACTGCACAACCCAGATGCAACTGGAAGGATTGTGGAGTGGGCCTTGGAGTTATCTAGCTTTGGGTTGAAGTTTGAAAGTACTTCGACAATCCAGAGTAGAGTCCTGGCGGAGTTCATTGCAGAATGGACCTCGGCCCCTAACGAAGAGATCCAGGAGACCACTCTCCCCGGCAAGGAAACAGCTCGTGACTGGATTGTGTACTTTGACGGAGATTTCTCGCTGCAAGGCGCCGGTGCTGGTGTGCTGCTCGTCGCACCCACCGGAGAACACCTCAAGTATGTAATACATATGCACTTTCCCAAGGAGATGTCCACCAACAACACTGCTGAGTATGAGGGATTGCTTGCCGGTCTCAGGATCGCGGCAGAACTCGGAGTTAAAAAGCTCATCGTCAGGGGTGATTCGTAGCTTGTCATCAGACAAGTCAACAAAGATTATCAAAGCCCGTTGATGGAGGCCTACGTAGATGAGGTGAGAAAACTAGAGGAGCGCTTTGACGGTATACAAGCGGAGCATGTTCCCCGAGCAGAGAATGACATCGCCGATTACCTGTCAAAGCGCGCTGCATTCAAGTTACCTGTGGAACCATGTACCTTTTTGCTTCGGCTAACTCAACCATCTGTCAAACCGCCAATGGAGCAGAACAAGCGGAGGAAATCTGGCCCCGACAAGTACTTTCCCGCCGAACCCCCAGGGACCGCCGGCAAGGGTATTGCCATGGGCCCCGAGCCTGCCGGGGAGTGATACGTCCATTTTGCATCATGCTTTTATATCGATATTTATTGCATTAACGGCTGTTATTACACATTATGTCACAATACTTATGCCTATTCTCTCTTATTTTACAAGGTTTACATAAAGAGGGAGAATGCCGGCAGCGGGGATTCTGGGCTGGAAAAGGAGCAAATATTAGAGACCTATTCTGCACAGCTCCAAAAGTCCTGAAACTTCACGGAAGTCATTTTCAGAATATATAAAAAATACCGAGCACAAGAAGTTCCGGAGGGGGGCCACACCCTGCCCATGAGGGTGGGGGCGCGCCCTACCCCCTGGGCGCGCCCCCTGCCTTGTGGACCCCCTGGTGGCCCTCCGATGCCCATCTTCTGCTATATGGAGTCTTTCGACGAGAAAAAAATCATAAGCCAGCTTTCGGGACGAGACTCCGCCGCCACGAGGCGGAACCTTGGCGGAATCAATCTAGGGCTCCGGCGGAGCTGTTCTACCAGGGAAACTTCCCTCCAGGAGGGGGAAATCATCACCATCGTCATCACCAACGATCCTCTCATCGGGAGGGGGTCAATCTCCATCAACATCTTCACCAGCACCATCTCCTCTCAAACCCTAGTTCATCTCTTGTATCCAATTCTTGTCTCTAAGTCCGGGATTGGTACCTGTAGGTTGCTAGTAGCGTTGATTACTCCTTGTAGTTGATGCTAGTTGGTTTATTTGGTGGAAGATCATATGTTCAGATCCTATATGCATATTAATACTCCTCTGATTATGAACATGAATATGCTTTGTGAGTAGTTACGTTTGTTTCTGAGGACATGGGAGAAGTCTTGCTATTAGTAGTCATGTGAATTTGGTATTTGATCGATATTTTGATGAGATGTATGTTGTCTCTCCTCTAGTGGTGTTATGTGAACGTCAACTACATGACACTTCACCATTTTTTGGGCCTAGAGGAAGGCATTGTGAAGTAATCAGTAGATGATGGGTTGCTAGAGTGACATAAGCTTAAACCCTAGTTTATGTGTTGCTTCGTAAGGGGCTGATTTGGATCCATATGTTTCATGCTATGGTTAGGTTTACCTTAATACTTTTGTTGTAGTTGCGGATGCTTGCAATAGAGGTTAATCATAAGTGGGATGCTTTTCCAAGTAAGGGCAGTACCCAAGCACCGGTCCACCCACATACCAAATTATCAAAGTACCGAACGCGAATCATATGAACGTGATGAAAACTAGCTTGACGATAATTCCCATGTGTCCTCGGGAGGGCTTTTCTCTATATAAGAATTTGTCCAGACTTGTCCTTTGCTACAAAAAGGATTGGGACACCTTGCTGCACTTTATTTACTTTTGTTACTTGTTGCTCGTTACAAATTATCTTATCACAAAACTATCTGTCACCTATAATTTCAGTGCTTGCAGAGAATACCTTGCTGAAAACCGCTTATCATTTCCTTCTGCTCCTCGTTGGGTTCGACAGTCTTACTTATCGAAAGGACTACGATAGATTGCCTATACTTGTGGGCCATCAAGACTCTTTTCTGGCGCTGTTGCCGGGAAGTGAAGCGCCTTTGGTAGGTGGAATTTGGTAAGGAAAAATTTATATAGTGTGTTGAAATTTTTTGTCACTTGTTACTATGAAAAGTAATCCTCTGAGGGTCTTGTTCGGGGTATGTTCACCCCGACCAGTAGAGGAAAGAGTTGCTCCTCAACCTATTGAACCTACTGAAAATGAAAATGTCTACTTTGAGATTCCTTCGGGTATGATAGAAAAACTGCTAGCTAATCCTTTTGCAGGAGACGGAACAATGCATCCTGATGAGCACCTAATATATGTGGATGAAGTTTGTGGATTATTTAAGCTTGCAGGTGTGCCCGATGATTTTATTAAGACGAAGGTCTTCCCTTTATCTTTTAAGGGATATGCATTGACATGGTATAGGCTATGTGATGATATGGGATCATGGAACTACAAACGATTGAAATTGGAATTTCATCAGAAGTTTTATCCTATGCATCTTGTTCATCGTGATCGCAATTATATATATAATTTTTGGCCTCGCGAAGGAGAAAGCATCGCTCAAGCTTGGGGGAGGCTTAAATCAATGTTATATTCATGCCCCAATCATGAGCTTCCAAGAGAAATAATTATTCAAAATTTATATGCTTGGCTTTTTGATAACAATCGCACCATGCTCGATACTTCTTGTGCTGGCTCTTTTATGATAAAGACTATTGAATTCAAATGGGATTTATTGGAAATAATTAAACGCAACTCTGAAGATTGGGATCTCGACGAAGGTAAGAAGTCAGGTATGACACCTAAGTTTGATTGTGTTAAATCTTTTATGGATACCGATGTTTTCCATAAATTTAGCACTAAATATGGACTTGACTCTGAAATAGTAGCTTCTTTATGTGAATCTTTTGCTACTCATGTTGATCTCCCTAGGGAGAAGTGGTTTAAATATCATCCTCCCATAGAACTAAAAGTAGCTGCACCTATTAAAGTTGAAGAAAAGACTGTCACTTATAATGATCATATTGTTCCTACTGCTTATGTTGAGAAACCACCTTTTCCTGTTAGGATAAAAGATCATGCTAAAGCTTCAACTGTGGTTCGTAAAAGCAATATTAGAACCTATACACCCCCTGAGCAAATTAAAGTTGAACCAAATATTGCTATTGTTAAAGATCTCTTGTCTAATAATATTGATGGGCATGTTATTCATTTCTGCGATGAGACTGCTAGAATTGCTAAACCTTGTGCTAAACATAAACATAGACCCGTGGTAGGCATGCCTGTTATTTCTGTTAAAATAGGAGATCATTGTTATCATGGCTTGTGTGATATGGGTGCTAGTGCTAGTGCAATACCTATTGACTTATACAAAGAAATTATGCATGATATTGCTGAAGGAAATATGCCCTAGAGGCAATAATAAAGTTATTATTTATTTCCTTATATCATGATAAATGTTTATTATTCATGCTAGAATTGTATTAACCAGAAACATAATACATGTGTGAATACATAGACAAACAGAGTGTCACTAGTATGCCTCTACTTGACTAGCTCGTTGATCAAAGATGGTTATGTTTCCTAACCATAGACATGACTTGTCATTTGATTAACGGGATCACATCATTAGGAGAATGATGTGATTGACTTGACCCATTCCGTTAGCATAGCACTTGATCGTTTAGTTTGTTGCTATTGCTTTCTTCATGACTTATACATGTTTCTATGACTATGAGATTATGCAACTCCCATTTACCGGAGGAACACTTTGTGTGCCACCAAACGTCACAACATAACTGGGTGATTATAAAGGTGCTCTACAGGTGTCTCCGAAGGTACTTGTTGGGTTGGCGTATTTCAAGATTAGGATTTGTCACTCCGATTGTGGGAGAGGTATCTCTGGGCCCTCTCGGTAATGCACATCACTTAAGCCTTGCAAGCATTGCAGCTAATGAGTTAGTTGCAGGATGATGTATTACGGAACGAGTAAAGAGACTTGCCGGTAACGAGATTGAACTAGGTATTGAGATACCGACGATCGAATCTCGGGTAAATAACATACCGATGACAAAGGGAACAACGTATGTTGTTATGCGGTCTGACCGATAAAGATCTTCGTAGAATATGTGGGAGCCAATATGAGCATCCAGGTTCCGCTATTGGTTATTGACCGGAGACGTGTCTCGGTCATGTCTACATTGTTCTTGAACCCGTAGGGTCCGCACGCTTAAGGTTTCGATGACAATTATATTATGAGCTTATGAGTTTTGATGTACCGAAGGAGTTCGGAGTCCCGGATGAGATTGGGGACATGACGAGGAGTCTCGAAATGGTCGAGATGTAAAGATCGATATATTGGACGACTATATTTGGACATCGGAAAGGTTCCGAGTGATTTGGGTATTTTTCAGAGTACCGGAGAGTTACGGGAATTTGCCGGGGAGTATATGGGCCTCATTGGGCTTTAGGGGAAAGAGAGAGGAGAGGTTGGGCGCCCCCCAAGGCCTAGTCCGAATTGGACTAGGGGGAGGGGCTGCGCCCCCTCCTTCCTTCTCTTCTCCCTTCCCTTGCCTTGACTCCTACTCCTACTACTTGGAAGGGGGGGAATCCTACTCCCGGTGGGAGTAGGACTCTTCCAGGGCGCGCCATAGGGGCCGGCCCTCTCCCCCCTCCTCCACTCCTTTATATACGTGGCCAAGGGGCACCCCATAGACACAAGTTGATCTTCGTGATCGTTCTCTTAGCCGTGTGCGGTTCCCCCCTCCACCATAATCCTCGATAATATTGTAGCGGTGCTTAGGCGAAGCCCTATGACGGTAGAACATCAAGATCGTCACCATGCCGTCATGCTGACGGAACTCTTCCTCGACACTTTGCTAGATCGGAGTCCGGGGATCGTGATCGAGCTAAACGTGTGCTAGAACTTGGAGGTGCCGTAGTTTCGGTGCTTGATCGGTCGGGCCATGAAGACATACGACTACATCAACCGCGTTGTGCTAATGCTTCCGCTTCTGGTCTACGAGGGTACGTAGACAACACTCTCCCCTCTCGTTGCTATGCATCACCATGATCTTGCGTGTGCGTAGGTTTGAAATTACTACGTTCCCCAACAGTGGCATCCGAGCCTAGGTTTTATGCGTTGATGTTGTGCACGAGTAGAACACAAGTGAGTTGTGGGCGATATAAGTCATACTGCTTACTAGCATGTCATACTTTGGTTCGGCGGTATTGTTGGATGAAGCGGCCCGGACCGACATTACGCGTATGCTTACGCGAGACTGGTTCTACCGACGTGCTTTGCACACAGGTGGCTGGTGGGTGTCAGTTTCTCCAACTTTAGTTGAACCGAGTGTGGCTACGCCCGGTCCTTGCGAAGGTTAAAACAGCACCAACTTGACAAACTATCGTTGTGGTTTTGATGCGTAGGTAAGAACGGTTCTTGCTAAGCCCGTAGCAGGCACGTAAAACTTGCAACAACAAAGTAGAGGGCGTCTAACTTGTTTTTGCAGGGCATGTTGTGATGTCATATGGTCAAGACATGATGCTAAATTTTATTGTATGAGATGATCATGTTTTGTAACCGAGTTATCGGCAACTGGCAGGAGCCATATGGTTGTCGCTTTATTGTATGCAATGCAATCGCGCTGTAATTCTTTACTTTATCACTAAGCGGTAGCGATAGTCGTGGAAGCATAAGATTGGCGAGACGACAACGATGCTACGATGGAGATCAAGGTGTCGCGCCGGTGACGATGGTGATCACGACGGTGCTTCGAAGATGGAGATCACAAGCACAAGATGATGATGGCCATGTCATATCACTTATATTGATTGCATGTGATGTTTATCTTTTATGCATCTTATCTTGCTTTGATTGACGGTAGCATTATAAGATGATCCCTCACTAAATTATCAAAGTATAAGTGTTCTCCCTGAGTATGCACCGTTGCGAAAGTTCTTCGTGCTGAGACACCACGTGATGATCGGGTGTGATAGGCTCTACGTTCAAATACAACGGGTACAAAACAGTTGCACACGTGGAATACTCAGGTTAAACTTGATGAGCCTAGTATATAATAGATATGGCCTCGGAACACGGAGACCGAAAGGTCGAGCGTGAATCATATAGTAGATATGATCAACATATTGATGTTCACCATTGAAACTACTCCATCTCACGTGATGATCGGACATGGTTTAGTTGATTTGGATCACGTGATCACTTAGAGGATTAGAGGGATGTCAATCTAAGTGGGAGTTCTTGAGTAATATGATTAATTGAACTTAAATTTATCATGAACTTAGTCCTGGTAGTATTAGCATATCTATGTTGTAGATCAATAGCTTGCGTTTAGCTCCCCTGTTTTATTTTTGATATGTTCCTAGAGAAAACTAAGTTGAAAGATGTTAGTAGCAATGATGTGGATTGGATCCGTGATCTGAGGATTATCCTCATTGCTGCACAGAAGAATTATGTCCTTGATGCACCACTAGGTGACAAACCTATTGCAGGAGCAGATGCAGACGTTATGAACGTTTGGCTAGCTCAATATGATGACTACTTGATAGTTTAGTGCACCATGCTTAACAACTTAGAATCGGGATTTCAAAGACGTTTTGAACGTCATGGACCATATGAGATGTTCCAGGAGTTGAAATTAATATTTCAAGCAAATACCCGAGTTGAGAGATATGAAGTCTCCAACAAGTTCTATAGCTAAAAGATGGAGGAGAATAGCTCAAGCAGTGAGCATGTGCTCAGATTGTCTGGGTACTACAATCGCTTGAATCAAGTGGGAGTTAATCTTCCAGATAAAATAGTGATTGACAGAATTCTCTAGTCACCATCACCAAGTTAGTAGAACTTCGTGATGAACTATAATATGCAAGGGATAACAGAAATGATTCCCAAGCTCTTCGTGATGCTGAAATCGACGAAGGTAGAAATCAAGAAAAGCATCAAGTGTTGATGGTAAACAAAACCACTAGTTTCAAGTAAAGGGACAAAGGGCAGAAAGGGGAACTTCAAGAAGAACGGCAAGCAAGTTGCTGCTCAAGTGAAAAACCCAAGTCTGGACCTAAGCCTGAAACTGAGTGCTTCTACTGCAAAGGGATTGGTCACTGGAAGCAGAACTACCCCACGTAATTGGCGGATAAGAAGGTTGGCAAAGTGAACATAGGTATATTTGATATACATGTTATTGATGTGTACTTTACTAGTGTTTATAGCAACCCCTCAGTATTTGATACTAGTTCAGTTGCTAAGAGTAGTAACTCGAAACGGGAGTTGCAGAATGAACAGAGACTAGTTAAGGGTGAAGTGACGATGTGTGTTGGAAGTGGTTCCAAGATTGATATGATCATCATCGCACACTCCCTATACTTTCGGGATTAGTGTTGAACCTAAATAAGTGTTATTTGGTGTTTGCCTTGAGCATGAATATGATTTGATCATGTTTATTGCAATACGGTTATTCATTTAAGTAAGAGAACAAATTGTTGTTCTGTTTACATATATGGTTACACACCCAATGAAAATGGTTCATTGGATCTCGATCGTAGTGATACACATATTCATAATATTGAAACCAAAAGATGCAAAGTTAATAATGATAGTGCAACTTATTTGTGGCACTGCCGTTTAGGTCATATTGGTGTAAAGCGCATGAAGAAAATCCATGTTGATGGGCTTTTGGAATCACTTGATTATGAATCAGTTGATGATTGCGAGCCATGCCTCATGGGCAAGATGACTAAGACTCCGTTCTCCAGAACAATGGAGCGAGCAACAGATTTGTTGGAAATCATACATGCTGATGTATGTGGTCCGATGAATATTGAGGCTCGTGGCAGGTATCATTATTTTCTGATCTTCACAGATGATTTGAGCAGATATGAGTATATCTACTTGATGAAACACAAGTTTGAAACATTTGAAAAGTTCAAAGAATTTGAGAGTTAAGTGGAGAATCATCGTAACAAAAATAAAAGTTTCTATGATATGATCGCAGAAGTAAAATATTTGAGTTACGAGTTTGGCCTTCAGTTAAAAACAATGTGAAATAGTTTCACTACTCACGCCACCTGGAACACCATGGTGTAATGGTGTGTCCGAACGTCATAACTGTACTTTATTAGATATGGTGCGATCTATGATGTCTCTTACCGATCTACCACTATCATTTTGGGGTTATGCATTAGAGACAGCTACATTCACGTTAAATAGGGCACCATCTAAATCCGTTGAGACGACACCGTATGAACTATGGTTTGGCAAGAAACCTAAGCTGTCGTTTCTTAAAGTTTGAGGTTGCAATGCTTATGTGAAAAAGTTTCAACCTGATAAGCTCAAACCCAAATCGGAGAAGTGCGTCTTCATAGGATACCCAAAAGAAAATGTTGGGCACACCTTCTATCACAGATCCGAAGGCAAGATATTCATTGCTTTGAATGGATCCTTTCTAGAGAAGGAGTTTCTCTCGAAATAAGTGAGTGGGAGGAAAGTAGAACTTAATGAGGTAACTGTACCTGCTCCCTTATTGGAAAGTAGTTCATCACAGAAATTTGTTCCTGTGACTACTACACCGATTAGTGAGGAAGCTAATGATGATGATCATGTAACTTCAGATCAAGTTACTACCGAACCTCGTAGATAGACCAGAGTGAGATCCGCACCAGAGTGGTATGATAATCCTGTTTTGGAGGTCTTGTTACTTGACCATGACGAGCCTACGAACTATGAGGAAGCGACGATGAGCCCAGATTCCGCGAAATGGCTTGAGGCCATGAAATCTAAGATGAGATCCATGTATGAGAACAAAGTATGGACTTTAATTGACTTGCCCAATGATCGGCGAGCCATTGAGATTAAATGGATCTTCAAGAGGAAGACGGACGCTGATAGTAGTGTTACTATCTACAAAGCTAGAATTGTCGCAAAAAGGTTTTCGACAAGTTCAAGGTGTTGACTACGATGAGAGTTTCTCACTCGTATCTATGCTTAAGTCTGTCCAAATCATGTTAGCAATTGCCGCATTTTATGAAATCTGGCAAATGGATAAACAAAACTACATTCCTTAATGGATTTATTAAAGAAGAGTTGTATATGATGCAACCAGAAGATTTTGTCAATCCTAAAGGTACTAACAAAATATGCAAGCTCCAGCGATCCATCTATGGACTGGTGCAAGCATCTCGGAGTTGGAATATACGCTTTGATAAGTTGATCAAAGCATATAGTTTTATACAGACTTGCGGTGAATCCTGTATTTACAAAAAAGTGAGTGGGAGCACTACAACATTTCTGATAAGTATATGTGAAAGACATATTGTTGATCGGAGATAATGTAGAATTATTCTGCAAAGCATAAAGGAATTTTTGAAAGGAGTTTTTCAAAGAAAGACCTCAGTGAAGCTCCTTACATATTGAGCATCAAGATCTATAGAGATAGATCAAGACGCTTGATAAGTTTTTTTCAATGAATACATACCTTGACAAGATTTTGAAGTAGTTCAAAATGGAACAGTCAAAGAAGGATTTCTTGCCTATGTTACAAAGGTGTGAAGTTGAGTAAGACTCAAAACCCGACCACGGCAGAAGATAGAGAGAGAATGAAAGTCATTCCCTATGCCTCAGCCATAGGTTCTATAAAGTATGCCATGCTGTGTACCAGACCTATTGTATACCCTGCCCTGAGTTTGGCAAGGGAGTACAATAGTGATCTAGGAGTAGATCACTGGACATTGGTCAAAATTATCCTTAGTGGAATAAGGATATGTTTCTCGATTATGGAGGTGATAAAAGGTTCGTCGTAAAGGTTTACGTCGATGCAAGTTTTGACACTGATCCAGATGACTCTAAGTCTCAATCTAGATACATATTGAAAGTGGGAGCAATTAGCTAGAGTAGCTCCATGCAGAGCATTGTTGACATAGAAATTTGCAAAATATTTACGGATCTGAATGTGGCAGATCCGTTGACTAAACTTCTCTCACAAGCAAAACATGATCACACCTCAGTACTCTTTGGGTGTTAATCACATAGCGATGTGAACTAGATTATTGACTCTAGTAAACCCTTTGGGTGTTGGTCACATGTCAATGTGAACTATGGGTGTTAATCACATGGTGATGTGAACTATTGATGTTAAATCACATGGCGATGTGAACTAGATTATTGACTCTAGTGCAAGTGGGAGACTGAAGGAAATATGCCCTAGAGGCAATAATAAAGTTATTATTTATTTCCTTATATCATGATAAATGTTTATTATTCATGCTAGAATTGTATTAACCGGAAACATAATACATGCGTGAATACATAGACAAATAGAGTGTCACTACTATGCCTCTACTTGACTAGCTCGTTGATCAAAGATGGTTATGTTTCCTAACCATAGGCATGAGTTGTCATTTGATTAACGGGATCAAATCATTAGGAGAATGATGTGATTGACTTGACCCATTCCGTTAGCATAACACTTGATCGTTTAGTTTGTTGCTATTGCTTTCTTCATGACTTATATATGTCCCTATGACTATGAGATTATGCAACTCCCGTTTACCGGAGGAACACTTTGTGTGCCACCAAACGTCACAACATAACTGGGTGATTATAAAGGTGCTCTATAGGTGTCTCCGAAGGTACTTGTTGGGTTGGCGTATTTCGAGATTAGGATTTGTCACTCTGATTGTCGGAGAGGTATCTCTGGGCCCTCTCGGTAATGCACATCACTTAAGCCTTGCAAGCATTGCAACTAATGAGTTAGTTGCAGGATGATGTATGACGGACCGAGTAAAGAGACTTGCCGGTAACGAGATTGAACTAGGTATTGAGATACCGACGATCGAATCTCGGGCAAATAACATACCGATGACAAAGGGAACAACGTATGTTGTTATGCGGTCTGACCGATAAAGATCTTTGTAGAATATGTGGGAGCCAATATGAGCATCCAGGTTCCGCTATTGGTTATTGACCGGAGACGTGTCTCGGTCATGTCTACATTGTTCTCGAACCCGTAGGGTCCGCACGCTGAAGGTTTCGATGACAGTTATATTATGAGTTTTGATGTACCGAAGGAGTTCGGAGTCCCGGATGAGATCAGGGACATGACGAGGAGTCTCAAAATGGTCGAGATGTAAAGATCGATATATTGGATGACTATATTTGGACATCGGAAAGGTCCTGAGTGATTCGGGTATTTTTCGGAGTACCGGAGAGTTACGGGAATTCGCCGGGGAGTATATGGGCCTTATTGGGCTTTAGGGGAAAGAGAGAGGAGAGGTTGGGCGCCCCCCAAGGCCTAGTCCGAATTGGACTAGGGGGAGGTGAAGGAAATATGCCCTAGAGGCAATAATAAAGTTATTATTTATTTCCTTATATCATGATAAATGTTTATTATTCATGATAGAATTGTATTAACCGGAAACATAATACATGTGTGAATACATAGACAAACAGAGCGTCACTAGTATGCCTCTACTTGACTAGCTCGTTGATCAAAGATGGTTATGTTTCCTAACCATAAACAAAAGAGTTGTTATTTGATTAACGGGATCACATCATTAGGAGAATGATGTGATTGACATGACCCATTCCATTAGCTTAGCACCCGATCGTTTAGTATGTTGCTATTGCTTTCTTCATGACTTATACATGTTCCTATGACTATGGGATTATGCAACTCCCGTTTACCGGAGGAACACTTTGTGTGCTACCAAACATCACAACGTAACTGGGTGATTATAAAGGAGCTCTACAGGTGTCTCCAAAGGTACATGTTGGGTTGGCGTATTTCGAGATTAGGATTTGTCACTCCGATTGTCGGAGAGGTATCTCTGGGCCCTCTCGGTAATGCACATCACATAAGCCTTGCAAGCATTGCAACTAGTGAGTTAGTTGTGAGATGATGTATTACAGAACGAGTAAAGAGACTTGCCGGTAACGAGATTGAACTAGGTATTAAGATACCGACGATCGAATCTCGGGCAAGTAACATACCGATGACAAAGGGAACAATGTATGTTGTTATGCGGTCTGACCGATAAAGATCTTCGTAGAATATGTGAGAGCCAATATGAGCATCCAGGTTCCGCTATTGGTTATTGACTGGAGACATGTCTCGGTCATGTCTACATTGTTCTCGAACCCGTAGGGTCCGCACGCTTAAGGTTTCAATGACAGTTATATTATGAGTTTATGAGTTTTGATGTACCGAATGAGTTCGGAGTCCCGGATGAGATCGGGGACATGATGAGGAGTCTCGAAATGGTCGAGACATAAAGATCAATATATTGGACGACTATATTCGGACATCGGAAAGGTTTCGAGTGATTCGGGTATTTTTCGGAGTACCGGAGAGTTACGGGAATAGGTATTGGGCCTTATTGGGCCATACGGGAAAGAAGAAAAGGGGCCTCAAGGGTGGCCGCACCCCTCCCCTTGGTCTGGTCCGAATTGGACTAGGGAAGGGGGGCGCCCCCTTCCTTCCTTCTCCTTTTCCTATTCCATATGGGAGGTGAAATCCTACTAGGACTAGGGAGTCCTAGTAGGACTCCACACTTGGCGTGCCCCCTCCTAGGGCCGGCCTCCTCCTCCCTTGCTCCTTTATATACGGGGGCAGGGGGCACCTCTAGACACAAGTTGATCCACGTGATCATATTCTTAGCCGTGTGCGGTGCCCCCTTCCACCATAATCCTCGATAATATTGTAGCGGTGCTTAGGCGAAGCCCTGCAACGGTAGTACATCAAGATCGTCACCACGCCGTCGTGCTGACGGAACTCTTCCCCGACACTTTGCTGGATCGGAGTCCGGGGATCGTCATCGAGCTGAACGTGTGCTAGAACTCGGAGGTGCCGTAGTTTCGGTGCTTGATCGGTCGGGCCGTGAAGACGTACGACTACATCAACTGCGTTGTGCTAACGCTTCCGCTGTCGGTCTACAAGGGTACATAGATCACACTCTCCCCTCTTGTTGCTATGCATCACCATGATCTTGCGTGTGCGTAGGAATTTTTTTGAAATTACTACGTTCCCCAACAGGAGGGGCTGCGCCCCCTCCTTCCTTCTCTTCTCCCTTCCCTTTCCTTGACTCCTACTCCTACTACTTGGAAGGGGGGGGGGATCCTACTCCCGGTGGGAGTAGGACTCCTCTAGGGCGCGCCATAGGGGCCGGCCCTCCCCCCTCCTCCACTCCTTTATATACGTGGCCAAGGGGCACCCCATAGACACAAGTTGATCTTCGTGATCGTTCTCTTAGCCGTGTGCGGTGCCCCCCTCCACCATAATCCTCGATAATATTGTAGCGGTGCTTAGGCGAAGCCCTGCGACGGTAGAACATCAAGATCGTCACCACACCGTCGTGCTGACAGAACTCTTCCCCGACACTTTGCTGGATCGGAGTCCAGGGATCGTCATCGAGCTGAACGTGTGCTAGAACTCGGAGGTGCCGTAGTTTCGGTGCTTGATCGGTCGGGCCGTGAAGACGTACGACTACATCAACCGCGTTATGCTAATGCTTCCGCTTCCGGTCTACGAGGGTACGTAGACAACACTCTGCCCTCTCGTTGCTATGCATCACCATGATCTTGCGTGCGCGTAGGAAAATTTTGAAATTACTACGTTCCCCAACAATTGCACCTGCTGAGATAGAAGATATTAATGTCACAATTAAACTTGCCAATAGAGATACTATTTCACCAATTGGAATTGTTAGAGATGTTGAAGTCTTGTGTGGGAAAACTAAATATCCTGCTGATTTTCTTGTTCTTGGTTCCCCACAAGATAGCTTTTGTCCCATTATATTTGGTAGATCCTTCTTGAACACAGTTAATGCTAAGATAGATTGCGAAAAGGATGTTGTTACTATTGGTTTAGGTGATATGTCTCATGAGTTTAATTTCTCTAAATTTCGTAGACAACACCGTGAAGAGGAATTGCCTAGTAAAGATGAAATTATTGGTCTTGCTTCTATTGCCGTGCCTCCTAGTGATCCTTTAGAACAATATTTGCTAGACCATGAAAATGATATGTTTATGAATGAAAGAAGGGAAATAGATGAAGTATTCTTTAAACAGGAACCCATCCTGAAACACAATTTGCCTGTCGAAATCCTAGGGGATCCTCCTCCACCCAAGGGTGATCCCGTGTTTGAGCTCAAACCGTTACCTGATACTCTTAAATATGCTTATCTTGATGAGAGAAAGATATATCATGTTATTATTAGTGCTAACCTTTCAGAGCATGAAGAAGAGAGATTATTGAAAACTCTGAAGAAGCACCGTGCTGCTATTGGATATACTCTCGATGATCTTAAGGGCATTAGTCCCACACTATGTCAACACAAAATAAATTTGGAGAAAGATGCCAAACCAGTTCGTGATCACCAACGATGGCTGAATCCTAAGATGAAAGAAGTGGTAAGAAAGGAAATACTAAAGCTCCTTGAGGCAGGTATAATTTATCCCGTTGCTGATAGTCAGTGGGTAAGTCCTGTCCATTGTGTCCCTAAAAAGGGAGGTATTACTGTCATTCCTAATGATAAAGATGAATTGATTCCACAAAGAATTATTACAAGTTATAGGATGGTAATTGATTTCCGCAAATTAAATAAGGCTACAAAAAAAGATCATTACCCCTTACCTTTTATTGATCAAATGCTAGAAAGATTATCCAAACATACACATTTTTGCTTTCTAGATGGTTATTCTGGTTTCTCTCAAATACCTGTGTCAGCTGATGATCAATCTAAGACCACTTTTACTTGCCCGTTCGGTACTTTTTCTTATAGACGTATGCCTTTTGGTTTATGTAATGCATCTACTACCTTCCAAAGATGCATGATGGCTACATTCTCTGACTTTTGTGAAAAGATTTGTGAGGTTTTCATGGACGATTTCTCCATCTATGGATCCTCTTTTGATGATTGCTTAAGCAACCTTGATCGAGTTTTGCAGAGATGTGAAGAAACTAACCTTGTCTTGAATTGGGAGAAGTGCCACTTTATGGTTAATGAAGGTATTGTCTTGGGGCATAAAGTTTCTGAAAGAGGTATTGAAGTTGGTTGATGCTATTGAAAAGATGCCATGTCCTAAGGACATCAAAGGTATAAGAAGTTTCCTTGGTCACGCCGGTTTTTATAGGAGGTTCATTAAGGACTTCTCAAAAATTTCTCGGCCTCTGACTAATTTATTACAAAAAGATATACCGTTTGTTTTTCATGATGATTGCGTAGAAGCATTTGAAATACTTAAGAAAGCATTAATCTCTGCACCTATTGTTCAGCCACCTGATTGGAATTTACCTTTTGAAATTATGTGTGATGCTAGTGATTATGCTGTAGGTGTTGTTCTAGGGCAAAGAGTTGATAAGAAATTAAATGTTATTCAATATGCTAGTAAAACTCTAGACAACGCTCAGAGAAATTATGCTACTACTGAAAAAGAATTTTTGGCAGTTGTATTCGCTTGTGATAAGTTAAGACCTTATATTGTTGATTCTAAAGTAACTATTCACATGGATCATGCTGCTATTAAATATCTTATGGAAAAGAAAGATGCTAAACCTAGACTTATTAGCTGGGTTCTCTTGCTACAAGAATTTGATTTGCATATTATTGATAGAAAGGGAGCTGAGAACCCCGTTGCAGACAACTTGTCTAGGCTAGAGAATGTTCTTGATGACCCACTACCTATTGATGATAGCTTTCCTGATGAACAATTAAATGTCATAAATGCTTCTCGTACTGCTCCATGGTATGCTGATTATGCTAATTATATTGTTGCTAAATTTATACCACATAGTTTCACATACCAGCAAAAGAAAAAGTTTTTCTATGATTTGAGACATTACTTTTGGGATGACCCACATCTTTATAAAGAAGGAGTAGATGGTGTTATTAGACGTTGTGTACCTGAGCATGAACAGGAACAAATCCTATGCAAGTGTCACTCCAAAGCTTATGGAGGACACCACGCTGGAGATAGAACTGCACATAAGGTATTGCAATCTGGGTTTTATTGGCCTACTCTCTTCAAGGATGCCCGTAAGTTTGTTGTATCTTGTGATGAATGTCAAAGAATTGGTAATATTAGTAGACGTCAATAAATGCCTATGCATTATTCACTTGTTATTGAACCATTTGATGTTTGAGGCTTTGATTATATGGGACCTTTTCCTGCCTCCAATGGATAGGCACATATTTTAGCTACTGTTGATTACGTTACTAAGTGGGTAGAAGCTATTCCAACTAGTAGTGCTGATCATAACACCTATATTAAGATGCTTAAAAAGTTATTTTTCCAAGGTTTGGAGTCCCTAGATATTTAATGACTGATGGTGGTTCACATTTTATTCATGGTGCTTTCCGTAAAATGCTTGCTAAATATGATGTTAATCATAGAATTGCATCTGCTTATCACCCACAGTCTAGTGGTCAAGTAGAATTGAGCAATAGAGAACTCAAATTAATTTTGCAAAAGACTGTTAATAGATCTAGAAAGAATTGGTCCAAGAAACTTGATGATGCATTATGGGCCTATAGAACTGCATATAAAAATCCTATGGGTATGTCTCCGTATAAAATGGTTTATGGAAAAGCATGTCACTTACCTCTCGAACTAGAACATAAGGCTTATTGGGCTATTAAAGAACTCAATTATGATTTCAAACTTGCTGGTGAGAAGAGGTTATTTGACATTAGCTCACTCGATGAATGGAGAACCCAAGCCTACGAGAATGCCAAATTATTTAAAGAAAAAGTTAAAAGATGGCATGACAAAAGAATACAAAAGCGTGAGTTTAATGTAGGTGATTATGTATTGCTATACAACTCTTGTTTAAGATTTTTTGCAGGAAAACTTCTCTCTAAATGGGAAGGTCCTTACGTTATCGAGGAGGTCTATCGTTCCGGTGCCATAAAAATCAACAACTTCGAAGGCACAAATCCGAAGGTGGTGAACAGTCAAAGAATTAAACATTATATCTTAGGTAATCCTATAAATGTTGAAACCAATGTTATTGAAACCGTAACCCTGGAGGAATACATAAGGGACACTTTCCGGAACGTTTAAGACTCCGAAAAGGAATAGGTATGTGGTACGATAAGTAAACCGACTCCAAGTTCTAATGGTAATTTTCTTCCGTTTTGGAATATTTAGAAAAATAGAAAAATAAGAAGTAGTCTGGGAAGGACACGAGGGCTCCACGAGGGTGGAGGGCGCACCCTACCCCCTGGGCGCGCCCCCTACCTCATGGGCACCTCGTGTGCTCTCCGGACTCTGTTTTTTTGCATGTTACGTATTATGGTCGGTAAAAATTCATTATATAATCTCCTGAAGGTTTTAACTCCCATATCACGCAAATATCCTCTGTCTTTGTTTCGAGCTGTTTTTCTGACAGATCCAGGTCGTCATGTCGTCTTCAAGTGCCCCCAAGGACTAGTTCTTTGAGAAGGTCATCAACCCCTACCTCGCGGAAGTGCTGCAACACCCTCAAACCATTGAGATGCGTGAGGGGTTGTTGCACATCCGCGATGTTGAGGGACCAAGGAAGACCGGAAGCACGGAGGCAAGGATCGAGGCATTAGAGCAACAAGTTTTCAAGTGTCAGGAGATGGTGGAGCGTGGACTTGATTCCAATCACATTATGATCACGGAGTTCACCAACAACCACAAGCTAGACGTCAAGGACATTGGGGAGGCCATCTTCAAGCTTCATAAAAAAATCGAGCACCTCCAAGCCCAGATCTATGACCTGCAAAATCAAAATTTTGAGTATGAATATAGATTCAAGAGGATGAGTTTGGCTGCAGATTTGAGGTTTCAGGAGACTCGATCATCCTTCTATGATGGTGAGCCTATGCCTTGGAAGAGGGACGACAAGCCTATGCCATCAACAAAACCATCAACTCCTTCACAGGTAAAAGAGATATAATCACATGGGTATGGGTACTCCCCTTGGCAGCTGCCAAGCTTGGGGGAGTGCCACGGTATCGTAAAACCATCACAACTTTTATCTTTACCGTTTTTCTTAGTTCGATCCTTTTGGTAATATCTTGATCTAGTAGCATAAAGTTTTAGTATGATCTAGTTGTGAGTTTTGCTTTATGATCCTTCTATGTAATTGAGTCTTTGACCTATATATAATAAAGATTAGTGTTGAGTCAAGGGCTTGATTATTTTGCCATGATCTTGAGTGAATAAAAGAAAAGAGAAAGAATAAAAAGGAAATAAAAGAGATCATATAGATCTTATGGAGAGTAATGAGGTCACATACAAAAAGTATGATGAATAAAAGTTGTTGAGAGTTGACAAACATAGTTTTGGTCATCGTTGCAATTAATAGGAAGTAATAAAGAAAGAGAGGTCTTCACATATAAATATACTATCTTGGACATCTTTTATGATCATGAGCACTCATTAAAATATGACATGCTAAAGAGTTGACATTGGACAAGGAAGACAACGTAATGGGTTATGTTTTCTTACATCTGAGATAAATTATATTGTCATGGATCATCCAACATGATTGAGCTTGCCTTTCCCCTCACGCTAGCCAAATTCTTTGCACCAAGTAGAGATACTACTTGTGCTTCCAAACACCCTTAAACCAGTTTTGCCATGAGAGTCCACCATACCTACCTATGGATTGAGTAAGATCCTCCAAGTAAGTTGTCATCAGTGCAAGAAAAAATTGCTCTCTAAATATGTATGACTTATTAGTGTGGGAGAAAATAAGCTTTATACGATCGTGTGATATGGAAGAAATAAAAGCGACGGACTGCATAATAAAGGTACATATCCCAAGTGGCAATATAAAGTGACGTTCTTTCACATCAAGATTTTGTGCATCCAACCATAAAAGCACATGACAACCTCTGCTTCCCTCTGTGAAGGGCCTATCTTTTACTTTTATCTCCTACCTTACATAAGAGTCTTGGTGCTCCTCACCCTTCCTTTTTACATTTTATCTTTTGGCAAGCACAACATGTTGGAAAGATCCTGGTATATATGGCTAATTGGATGTGAGTTTTCATGAACTATTATTTTTGACATTACCCTTGAGGTAAAACGTTTGGAGGCAAAACTATAAGCCCCTATCTTTCTCCGTGTCCGATTAAAACTCCATACCCATAAGTATTGCGTGAGTGTTAGCAATTGCGAAAAGACTATATGATAGTTGAGTATGTGGACTTGCTGAAAAGCTCTTATATTGACTCTTTCCTATGTTATGATAAATTGCAATTGCTCCAATGACTGAGATTATAGTTTGTTAGTTTTCAATGAAGTTTATGATTCATACTTGAAATTGTGATTGAATTGTTACTTTAGCATAAGAGATCATATGACAAGAATTATATAAGTTGCTGTTCTAAGAATGATCATGATGCCCTCATGTTCGTATTTTATTTTTATCGACACCTCTATCTTTAAAACATGTGGACATATTTTTCGATTTCGGCTTTCGCTTGAGGACAGGCGAGGTCTAAGCTTGGGGGAGTTGATACGTCCATTTTGAATCATGCTTTTATATCGATATTTATTGCATTATGGGATGTTATTACACATTATGTCACAATACTTATGCCTATTCTCTCTTATTTTACAAGGTTTACATAAAGAGGGAGAATGACGGCAGCTGGGATTCTAGGCTGGAAAAGGAGCAAATATTAGAGACCTATTCTGCACAGCTCCAAAAGTCCTGAAACTTCACGGAAGTCATTTTCATAATATATAAAAAATACTGAGTGCAAGAAGTTCCGGAGGGGGCCACACCCTACCCACGAGGGTGGGGGTGCGCCCCCCTACCTCGTGGGCCCCCTGGTGGCCCTTCGATGCCCATCTTCTGCTATATGGAGTCTTTCGATGAGAAAAAAATCATAAGCCAGCTTTCGGGATGAGACTCCGCCGCCACGAGGCAGAACCTTGGCGGAATCAATCTAGGGCTCCGGCGGAGCTGTTCTACCAGGGAAACTTCCCTCTGGGAGGGGGAAATCATCACCATCGTCATCACCAACGATCCTCTCATCGGGAGGGGGTCAATCTCCATCAACATCTTCACCAGCACCATCTCCTCTCAAACCCTAGTTCATCTCTTGTATCCAATTCTTGTCTCGAAGTCCGGGATTGGTACCTGTAGGTTGCTAGTAGCATTGATTACCCCTTGTAGTTGATGCTAGTTGGTTTATTTGGTCGAAGATCATATGTTCAGATCCTATATGCATATTATTAGTCCTCTAATTATGAACATGGATATGCTTTGTGAGTAGTTACGTTTGTTCCTGAGGACATGGGAGAAGTCTTGCTATTAGTAGTCATGTAAATTTGGTATTTGTTCCATATTTATAAGATGTATGTTGTCTCTCCTCTAGTGGTGTTATGTGAACGTCGACTACATGACACTTCACCATTATTTGGGCCTAGAGGAAGGCATTGGGAAGTAATCAGTAGATGATGGGTTGCTAGAGTGACAGAAGCTTAAACCCTAGTTTATGCATTGCTTCATAAGGGGCTGATTTGGATCCATATGTTTCATGCTATGGTTAGGTTTACCTTAATACTTTTGCTGTAGTTGCGGATGCTTGCAATAGAGGTTAATCATAAGTGGGATGCTTGTCCAAGTAAGGGCAGTACCCAAGCACCGGTCCACCCACATACCAAATTATCAAAGTACCAGATGTGAATCATATGAACGTGATGAAAACTAGCTTGATGATAATTCCCATGTGTCCTCGGGAGCGCTTTTCTCTATATAAGAATTTGTCCAGGCTTGTCCTTTGATACAAAAAGGATTGGGCCACCTTGCTGCACTTTATTTACTTTTGTTACTTGTTGCTCATTACAAATTATCTTATCACAAAACTATCTGTCACCTATAATTTCAGTGCTTGCAGAGAATACCTTGCTGAAAACCGCTTATCATTTCCTTCTGCTCCTCATTGGGTTCGACACTCTTACTTATCAAAAGGACTACGATAGATCCCCTACACTTGTGGGTCATCAGGGAGCGACCGACTCCGGCAGGCCGACAAGCCCTGGCCGTAGAGACAGACGCTCCCATGGCGGAAGAGATACCTTTGGCCCTTGCTGTCGAGCCCTAGGCTCCAGCGTGGGCACAACACACCGTCCATTTCCTCTAGACAGGGGAACTTCCTAAGGAGCAGGAAGAAGCGGAAAAAGTAGCTCGTCGGTCTGCCTTGTACCAGTTCGTCGATGACGTCCTATACAGAAAAAGATAGAACAATGTGAAATTGAAGTGCATCCCCCGAGAAGAAGGACTGGAGCTGTTGGCAGAGATACACGGAGGCATATGTGGCTCCCACATAGGGTCGAGGGCCCTTGCCGGCAAGGTGTTCCAGCAGGGTTTCTTCTGGCCCACTGTAACGCCCCGGACACACCCGCCGGTGGTCGTTACTCCTGGCGGGATCTAGACTGGCCCCACAGATCAATACTAGTCTTTTCTGCGCACTTTGTCCTCACACGTGCGCACCCGGGAGCAACTTCCCGGTCGGTCACCCATCCTGAAACTACTCCAAGCTGAGCACGCTTAACTTTGGAGTTCTTTCCGAATGGGCTCCCGGAAAAGAAGGAATTCCTTATTGATATGAGTAGCCTATCATCCCTAATAAGCCAGGCTATCGCATACACCCCCACTCAGAGGAACCGACGTCCTCGTCGGGTCACAGGAACGTTCCCTCTTGGCACAAACGTCTGTGCTTCTAGTCCGGCACATGTGCCATGCCGTGTGCCATGACGGGTCACAAATGTCATGCACAACATGACCGCGCACCTGTCCGCAAACATCCGTGTAACCACGAGGGTCGGCTCTGATACCAACTTGTAACGCCCCGGACACACCCGCTGGTGGTCGTTACTCCTGGCGGGATCTAGACTGGCCCCACAGATCAATACTAATCTTTTCTGCGCACTTTGTCCTTACTCATGCGCACCCGGGAGCAACTTCCCGGTCGGTCACCCATCCTGAAACTACTCCAAGCTGAGCACGCTTAACTTTGGAGTTCTTTCCGAATGGGCTCCCGGAAAAGAAGGAATTCCTTATTGATATGAGTAGCCTATCATCCCTAATAAGCCAGGCTATCACACCCACTGCCCTCCAGGATGCAATGACACTAGTAACCAAGTGTGAAGCGTGTCAGTTCCATTCAAAGAAGCTTCATCAACCTTCTCAAGCCCTTCAAACAATCCCTCTCTCCTGGCCATTCTCGGTCTGGGGGCTTGACATACTGGGCCCTTTCCCCCATGCTGTCGGGGGCTTTGAGTACTTGTGCGTTGCGATCGACAAGTTCACAAAGTGGCCAGAGGTGGAAGCAGTGAGGAAGGTGACAACACAGTCAGCCGTCAAGTTCTTCAAGGGGCTAGTCTACCGTTTTGGTGTACCCAACAGAGTCATCACCGACAACGGCACGCAGTTCACAAGCCACACCTTCGTGCAGTACATCCAAGACCTCGACAGCAAGGTCTGTTTTGCTTCCGTGGCACCCCCCGGAGCAACGGCCAGGCGGAGAGGGAAAATGCTGAAGTGTTGCGAGGCTTGAGAACGAAGACCTTTGATAGGCTGCACAAGAGCGGAAGCCAATGGATTGATGAGTTGCCGGCGGTTCTTTGGTCGATCAGGACGACGCCAAATCGAGCCACCGGCCAGACACCTTCTGCCCTAGTATATGGGGCAGAAGCAGTTCTCCCCACAGAACTCATATACGGGTCACCTCGAGTGCTCGCTTATGATGAGCTTGAGCAAGAGCAGTTGCGGCAAGACGACGCGACACTCCTTGAGGAAGATCGTATTCGGGCGACTGTGAGAGCAGCACGCTACCAGCAAGCCTTGCACCGCTACCATAGCCGCAAGGTTCATGCCCGAAGCTTTGAGGAAGGCGACCTTGTTCTTCGGTGTGTTCAGTCGGCCAAGAATTCCAACAAGTTGACGCCGAAGTGGGAAGGCCCTTATCAGGTAATACGGGTCACTAGGCCCGACGCAGTCCGCTTGGAAACCGAAGATGCCATCCCAGTGAGAAACTCCTAGAACATCGAGCATCTTCGCAAGTTTTACCCATAACGCGCGGCTTGGCGGGCTCCCGGCAAGCCACCTTTTGTAAAAGCTTTGCCGGCAAGGCATGTAACCCTCTGTACAGAGCCAGGCGCAGACCCTGAGCATAAATAAATGAAGCGCTGGCGCCGTAAGTTATATCATGCATGCTAGGTTAAGTCTCTCCCTCGGTTAGGGTTGGTAGTGCTTAGCGGCGACTAACCCCTAGCCTAGAGGTCGAGTGTGCATCTTTCTGTTCTCTCTGGGTTCGCAGGGCACTTCTGCTGAGCCGCTTGGGAAAATGAGAATGAACCGGCGCTCCGACCCCGGCAGGGCAAGGCTGCCGGGAGCTGGAGATACGAGGGTCCAACCACGGCAAGCCCAGGGTTGTCGAGGGCTGCAGATTCAGATAAGTCTTTCATCCCCTTGTTGTGCATTTCCGTATAGAACTGGGATATGTGAAACCTCGTTTGTGTTCTTGAAACCACCGTGCTCCCCCTTTTCTGTACCCAAGAGCTACCTCTTGGGTCGGAATTTGGTAGTAGTCGCGGTGGCAAGGAGATGAATGAGGGGCCTAACCCTACTTCTCCCCTGCCTCCGGCAAGAGCGCGAGAATGGTCGAATGGAGTTGGGAAAGAGCAAGGCCTATTGCCGGGCGACAATGTTTACCTTAAGAATAACAAGGATTCATCCTTGGCATGGGCCTTGCTCACGCGCAAAGAACCCGGCAAGCACCCTTTTCACTAAAAACATCCCATACGGGTACAGTTCATACGGAATCAAAAACATGAGCAAGGGGATTACAAGTCTTAAAATTAACAAGTGCCTGCAGGCTTACAAAAATAGAGATAAGGTGCCCGTATTCCCTTTCTTGTATCTCTCCTCAGAAGGTGGAGCAAGACAGCAGGAGGGCAAAAAGAACGCCTAGGCGAGGTGCGAGGATCAGAAGGCACCAAGAGAACATCTTGGTGCCGGGGAAGGAGCCGAAAGATGAGGCAACGGGCCGGCAATACGCAGCGAAGGCGTCGGTGCCCGCGTACTCTGACTTGACGGCCGCCACCCGCCTTCTTCGCCTCCTCCGGCCCTGCTACGCCAGCCTCCCAAGGAGACGACGGGGAACGCCTTGATGGAGAGCTTGACGGGGAAGGCCCTCGGCAGGCCGCACGGCGTGGGGTGGGGCGACGCGGTCAGTCGGAGACGAGGTCGACATTACCCCGCTCGACGCTCTCGTCGTCGCTGTCGCTGCCCTCCTCATCGCTCCCACTTGAAGAGGAATCTTCATCGTCGGAGGAGCTCTCCACGCAGCACTTCAGGCGAGTTCTGAAATCTTCAAAGGCCTTGATGGAGAGCAGGCTGCCCTCCGTTAACTTGAAGTAGAGGACAAGCCCTGCCATCAAGCTATGGATGCGAGTGAACGTCTTCCATCCGCGGCGGAGGTACATGACGTGAGGAGTGCGGAAGTCGATGTCGACCCGTGTGCCGCCGCTCGCGCAACCCTTCATGTGCAACCAGAGGGTCTGGGGTGGATCGAGCTCCATCTCCCGAGCGAATGCAGTAGGGAGACGGAGGTGGCGACATGATGGCCGACGCAGCCTAATGAAGAACTCGCGAGGCTGGTCCCCGACGCGGTGATCCATCAAGGGAGGCATCGTTGGTGGAGGCGAGGCCGATGCGCCGCCCCATCCTCCTCTCCCCCGAGCGCCACGACGACCTCGGCCTCACCCCTCCCCCTTCCTCTCGTGGCCGGCTCTACCACCACGAGCTCCTGGGGAGAAGGAACACGCAGACAAGTAGCAACCCTCGCCGCCACCGTCGAAGGGCCAGCACCTCCTCTCGCCATGGCGGGTGGAAGAAAGAAGCGGAAGTGGAAGGAGATGGAGGATGGAAGAGTGTGGAATGCCGGCCCCCTCCCCTCCTTATAAAGGGGCGGAGCTGGGGCTCGGACGCCCCACTCGACCAATCCGGTCATTGGGGTCGCAAGGAATCAGGACCGGCCCGCTGCCCCAATCAGTGACAGCCCAGTTTCCTGCCTCCACCTCCTCCCACCTGCATGAGGAACACATGGCAAGAGAGCAGCATTAAAGGGATGGGTGAAGCAGCCGCTCCCCACCCCGTGGTCGTGGGGCGCGGGCGCCTTGAAGACCACGACCCAAGTCCATCCATGTAAATGGGTCGTGCCTCTACGCCTCCCTCCTTTTATGGGGAAGGCACGAGCCGCCTCCTCTCCCAATAACCACGATGTGACGCATGCGTGCGGAAACCGCCCCACACATGACCCCCACGTCATGAACGACCCTCCATGTCGCTCGTTCAACGCGGGTCGCGGGGAAGCGCGGCGGACGAGAAGTTACTGCGGTAAAATCCGCCCCACCTGCCCGCGCATCGTTCCGAGCCTAGCCCAACAACGCGTCACACTTCTGTATGGCCCAGGCCCGGGGGCTCCTGTCGGTGTACAAAAGTAGGGGCTCTCCTTTTGACCCCTTTACTTGTGCGTGGGCGGTCAGAGCTACGCGCCACGGCCACACTTAGCAGGGCAGAGGAGGGAAGCCGGAGAGAAGCCGAAGCACCAAGGCAAACAAGACAACGCCAAGGCCGAGAGCACAAAGAGCAGAGGGACGAAGCAGGTTCCCCCGGCAAGACTCTTGCTGGGGCAGCCTCAGCGGCCCCGACAAGACCCTTGCCGGGGCAGCTCGCCCAACGCCAGCTGAGCGCACCACCCTTGAGCCCACGATTTCCAACACCATCAACCACATTGGGCCAGGGCTCAGGAGGCACCTCCACGGTGGCATGCAGATCTTTGTGAAGACAAAGAAACACTCAGGATCATATGAGGACCAGAAGACGACGACCCTCGGCTGGATCCTAGCCAAGGAATTCACAAGGCCCCCGGCAAGACCCTTGCCGGGGATGACAGCAAGGGCCCCGGCAAGACCCTTGCCGGGGATGACGTCAACGCCACGGAATAGACCCTTGCCGAGTCCATGGCAAGACCCTTGCCGAGGGCATCAGCAGGTCCACTGCCAGACCCATACCAGCCAAGACTACCACCACCGTTCGCATGCAGCTGCCAGCCCAACCAGCTGGGCAGGCACCTGCGTGGCAACATGCGACTTCCAGGCCAAATTAGCAGGCACCTGCGTGGGGGCATGCGGACCTTCATGAAGGCCCTACCACCGTGCCACCTCAGCCTCCTGCCTGTCTGCATGGCTCTTCATGCATCGCTAGCCTGGGCGCGTGTCGAAGCGAGGAGGAGCGGCGACAGACGGGACGTGCCTCATTCCCGTCCCCAATAAAGCTAAGGGACACCTAAGCGATGCATTAAATGCGTCTTGTCCTGTAATACATGCAATAAGCTCGCAATACTGTAGGCCTTTCCACCTCCTGTCTGCCACTTTGGCACCCCCTTTCGACTATAAAAGGAGGCCTATGGCATATTGGAGGGGGATTCGGCTCTTTTGAACAACACAACCACCGTTGCTAGTTCGAGAGCCCAAGAACACTCAATACATCCACTAAAGCAGGACTAGGGTTTTACGCATCCTCGCGGCCCGAACCTAGGTAAACGATCTTTGTGTTGACTGTTAATCCTGCTCTTCTCATGACCCCGCGCCCCGGCAACCGTAGTAGGGATTCTTGTGATCCCATAGGTGTCGTTTCCCACCGACACAATGTGACTAATGAATTATTTATGGAATGATGCATTATGGAATGAGTAAAGAGACTTGCCGGTGACGAGATTGAACTAGGTATGATGATACCGACGATCGAATCTCGGGCAAGTAACATACCGATGACAAAGGGAACAACATATGTTGTTATGCGGTTTGACCGATAAAGATCTTCATAGAATATGTAGGAGCCAATATGAGCATCCAAGTTCTGCTATTGGTTATTGACCGGAGATGTGTCTCGGTCATGTCTACATAGTTCTCGAACCCATAGGGTCCGCATGCTTAACATTCGATGACTATTTGTATTATGAGTTATGTGATTTGATGTACCAAAGTTTGTTCGAAGTCCCGGATGAGATCACGGACATGACGAGGAGTCTCGAAATGGTCGAGACATAAAGATTGATATATTGGAAGGTTATGTTTGGACACCGGAAAGGTTTCAAATAGGTTCGGGCATTTTCCGGAGTACCGAGGGATTAATGGGCCTTCATGGGCCCTGTTGGAAGAGAGGAGGGGCGGCTAGGTGGAGGCGCGTGCCCCCCAAGCCCAATCCGAATTGGGTTAGGCTTGGGGGGCCCGCTTTCCTTCTCTCCCTCTTCTCCTTCCCCCTCTCCTTGTGGAAGTAGGAAGGGGGGGGGGCAAATCCTACTTGGAGTAGGACTCCCCCCCTTGGGCGCGCCACCCTTGGCCGGCCTCCTCGTCCCTCCCCCTTTATATACGCGGAAGGGGGGGACCCCATAGATACACAAGTTGATCTTTAGCCGTGTGCGGTGCCCCCCTCCACAATTTTACACCTCGGTCATTTTGTCGTAGTGCTTAGGCGAAGCCCTGCGTCGGTAACTTCATCATCACCGTCAACACGCTGTCGTGCTGACGGAACTCACCTTCGGCCTCAGCTGGATCAAGAGTGCGAGGGACGTCACCGAGCTGAACGTGTGCAGATCGCGGAGGTGTCGTGCGTTCGGTACTTGATCGGTTGGATCGTGAAGACGTTCGACTACATCAACCGCATTACTAAATGCTTCCACTTTTGGTCTATGAGGGTACGTAAATACACTCTCCCCTCTCGTTGCTATGCATCTCCTAGATAGATCTTGCGTGATCATAGGTAATTTTTTTGAAATTCTGCGTTCCCCTACAAATTTGACTACGGCCGGTGTCGGATTTCGGGTTCCAGCAGACCCTTGAGGTTCGAACACTGGGGTGCGCGCAGAGATTTCGCCTCCTACATTCCTGCACCCCTCCGCCTCGCTAAGGTCTAAGCTATGGAAGGAATAACACGAGGGACACAAGGTTTATACTGGTTCGGGCCACCGTTGTGGTGTAATACCCTACTCCAGTGTGTGGTGTGGTGGATTGCCTCTTGGGCTGATGATGATGAACAATACAAGGAAGAACAGCCTCACGAGGGTCTGTTCTTGGCTGGGGAGATGAACTACTGGGAGGAGTTCAGTCACCCTTCTCTCTCTCTCTCTTGATCCTTCGATTGATTGATTGATCCCCCTCCCTTGCGGGTGGCTGGTCCTATTTATAGAGGCCCTGGTCCTCTTCCCAAATATCGAGCGGGAAGGGAGCCAACAATGGCGGGCTAATTTGAAAGGGGACAGCTAGTACCAGCTATCCTGACAAAAGTAGTCTTCGCCTGCACAAAGCTCTGGTGGTGACGACGTCTTGGGCTCCATGATGACCTCCGTCTTGCAGTCCTCCTGGTCTTGGTCTTGTTGCACCGAAATGGCAACCTTTGCCTGATGCCTCGATACTCCGCGGCTGCGCTTGCCCCCCTTTGCA
The DNA here is from genome assembly GCF_003073215.2 of Triticum urartu. Taxonomy (NCBI): domain Eukaryota; kingdom Viridiplantae; phylum Streptophyta; class Magnoliopsida; order Poales; family Poaceae; genus Triticum; species Triticum urartu. Next base: position 20,153 of record NW_024113449.1, on the reverse strand, counting down.
CCAAAGAGGAAAGGAGGACACTGCGCGGGCTGGCACCCGCCTGGTGCCCTTGGTCGTCATGGCTTGCGTCACGGGCACCTCGTGAGGTACCCCGCCTTGATCTCTCCGCCTCCTCGTGAGCCAGCCTGATGAGGCCGTGCCTGAGGAAGCTCCGCGTCGTCCGCCCCGCAAGGCTTGGCCCCTCGAGAGGTTCTTGGGTTTGTGTTGGTGAAGATGGGCGACGCTGGGCCCCCCTTTGAGCCATGCCGCAGGCCGCAGGCAGGCAAGTCTGGGGACCCCCGTTCCCAGAACGCCGACAGTAGCCCCCGGGCCCAAGGCGCGCCCGGACTTGGCCGTGCAGGGAGGCGGAAGGGCAAGAGCGAAGCACCGCGGGCCTTAACAGCCTGCGGCCTTGGGCGCCACGTGGCGGTTGATAGGACGTGGGCGGCATTGTTCCCCCACGCCCTCCTTATTTTGAGCTATGCTAGGCGGACTCGTAGTCGTACACAACCGTTCCCCTTTCTGTTGCTGGAGCGCCCTCTGTTCTTCCTCCGCTCGAACTCCGGCTTCTGTTTTCAACCCAATCTCGAACCTTCCCCCCCCTTCCCCATCGCCATGGCTCCGACGAAGAAGGGAAGAGGGAAGAAACCCGTGTCTCCGCCTTGCCCGCCGCCATTGGCGGCCCCCGCCGAGGGCTTGGGCAAGGTCAGCTCGGCTCTGGCCACTATCTTCAACGAGTGCGGGATGACGACGGCCTGGCCCGCGTGCCACTTCTCCATCGACAGGATAGTCACCGAGGTCCCGTATTTTGCCGACGCCCTGTGGGCGGGTCTGGTTCCTCCCTTTTCTGACTTCTTCAATGCCATGCTTTCCCACTATCAGATCCACATGATGCACCTGGGTCCTGAATCCATCACCCTCCTTTCTGTCTTCGCCTTTGTTTGCGAGGCTATGGTGGGCATCCTTCCTTCGGTTCCCTTGCCGCGCCACTTCTTCTTGCTGCGCCTTGTCAACCCTACCCAATGCTGGGCGTGCGTGAGCTTCGTTGCCGCGTCTGAGACAGCGGCCTCTGGGATTGACTTCAAGCTCCCCCTGCCCGCGGCCGGGTTCCACGAGCGGTGGCTGTATGTGGACGTAGGGGTGCCCAGCCCCCTTCTATCGGAGCCAACTTCGCCTGCTGTCCCCAATTTGGGCTGGGGCCAGGAGACGCTTGAGAGCCCCCGGCTCGTCTTTGTCTGGCACCGCTTCGCGTTCTTAAGGTCGCTTGGTGTGACAGCGCCCAAGGTGGTGAAGGAGTTCCTGCTACGCCGCGTTGCTCCTCTCCAACGCCACTCCCGCCGGATGTGGGCTCTTAGCGGGCGCGATGATCGTATGAGGTTCCAGGAAGAGGACCTGACTCCTGAAGTGCTAAGGACAACGCTCTTAACCTTGACTGGGGACCCCAACCCTGGCAGCATTCAGCAGGGAGGGGCCTTGCTGTACCTCTGCCAGAGCAGGGGCGATTTTGTGAAGCAGATGCCTATCTTTGATGAGTGGGGGCCGCGCCCCGTCGGCCTCCAGGGGCCTCGCGAGAACCCAGTGATGGTGACTGCCCTTCCAGTCGGCCAAGGCGACTCTTCCTCAAGCGGCGGAGCAGGGAGGCATGAGGCGCCAGAGGCCGAGGGGGCTCCCGGCGGGGTGACAGCGCCGGGCGATGCTCACGAGGGAGCAGCTCTTGGGGCCCGTGCCGCTGAGGCTGAGGGTGACGAGCAGCTGCCCCCTGTGCCTGTGACCGAGGCCCCTGAGGCTCCGGCTGCTTCTCCTGGCGAGGCGATTGGCAGCGCACATCATGCAGACGCCCCTGACGCAGGTCGCTTTGACGCTCCATCTTCGTCGCTGGTTGATCCCTGCGCCCAACTCTTAGGCCGCTTCCACGTGGACTTTGAAGCCCTCCGGAAGAGAAGTGAGGCCCCGGGCGACGATTACCCTTGTCGCCTGCTGAAGCGTAGGAAGTACTTCGCCACTGATGAGTAAGCCTTCTCCTCTCCCAGCTCCCGATCCTTCTGTTGCTTTTACTGACCGTTGCTCCGCAGGCCCCTTCCAGCCGAGCTTGCGGAGACGGCTGAGGAGCCGTCCCCCTTGGCCTCGCCCCCTCCACCGTCCTCAAGTGCTCCGAGCAGCGGAGCCTTTGTGGTGAGGGCGCTCGAAGAGGCGAATCGTCCCAAGGCGTATCGTGGCCTTGCGCACCTCGTGATCCTCCTTCGCGGGCCTTCTCGTGGCATAGCCAGCCTGCCGTGGGCTTCTCGCTTGGTCGTGGACTGCGATTGGCTGAGGCGCTCCCTGCGCTCTTCGCCTGGGGATGGACTGGCTCCAGGCCGGGCTTCTGGCGCGGCGTGCCCGGCCGTCGGGAGGGTGCCAGCCCCCAGCCCCCTGCCCGGAGGGGGAGTGCTGATTCGTGGCCCCCGACGCTTGCTTGGGGCAGATTATGGTGTGGAGGACGTGCTCGAGCGCGCTCGGGAGCGTCGCGCTCTCTGCCAAGGATTCCTTCGAAGGGCGGCTGACGCGGTGAGCCTGCTCGATGAGGAGCCGGCTGATGAAGACGCGCGCCATGAGGCCAAGGGCCTGCGCCTGGCTGCGGAGAGGCGCGCGCTGGAGGACGCCATCGCCCTTGCGCGCCGTCAGCGCGATCTTGACGACGTAGAGGCCAAGGCGTCCCTGGTGGCCTCTCGGGAGGCCCGATCTTGGGCCGCTGAGGAGGCCGGGAAGCCGACCGGCGGCGAAAGGCGGCGGAGGAGCAGGCTCGGGAGCTCCTGGCCTGGTGCCACTCATTGGAGGAGCAGGTGGAGCTGCGTGAGGCAGCCCTTGCGTCGATGAAGGTGGCCTCTGGAGACTCGGCAAAGCTCCAGAAGCGTGAGGAGGCGCTGACGCTGGAAGCCGCCGAACGTACCCGCGAGTACGAGCGCCTGGAGACGAGGGAGCGCTTGGTGACGCAGGCGGAGGATGATGTCGCTGCATAGGAAGCCCGTGTCCTGGAGGAGGTCGGACGTCGGGTGGCGATGGCGCATTTGAACCTTGAGCACGAGTTCGAAGAGAAGCTGGGGTTGATCCGGGCCGAAGCTGAAGGCAGGACTGCCGCCTTGAGGGCCAAGCTGGAGGAGGCGATGCGGCGGGCCGATGCTTTCTGGGCCGCCCTTGAGGTGGCGCAAGGTGAGTTAACCACCTCCCAGGCTGAGGTGCTCCTTCTTCGCCAGCGGGTGGAGGAGGCTGAGGCCGTCGCGCGCCAGAATGCGGACGAGATACGTCAGCGGCGGATCCTGGAGCATGAGCACGGCCCCATGCTCACCATGCTCCGGGAGAGAGCCAACACAGCCTTGGGCAACGTTTGCGAGGCGGCTGTTGGCGAGCCGCACGCAGTCAACTACGCCGGCAATCTTCAGTTCTTCACTAACATGGTGACGCAGCTGGAGGCGCGGTCGGTCAGGGCTGACAGGTTGGTGGAGGAGAGGAGCCGCACGCTGCTCGGGCGCGCCTTTTCTCGCGTCTTCAGCCATCTCCGGAACATGGACCCCCACTTTGATTTCGACGCCGCCATCACCCCAGTCCCCCAGGCCGTCTGAGGCGACCTGGCGCACTGGGTGGAAGACAATGTGGATGCTCTTATCAGGGCCTTCACTTCAGACGACGACGGCGTGATCGTGGCTGCCAACGAGGGCGGCGCGGCGAACAGCCCTGACGCCGCTGGTGGTGACGCGGACAGCGATGGCGAGTTCAGCAACGCCAGCAACGGCTCGGGTGGTGGTCCTGAGGACGCATTGGGGGATTTATCCGACTGATTGTGTATCGTTCCTACTTCCTTACCCTGCATGAATAGAACTCAGGTTTTGGCCTGATGGCGGTGAGGGGCATTTTGGAGGGGGTGCCCTTTATGTAAAACTTGTGTTGATCGTGTTAGTAGACGCTATACTGCCCGTGCGCCCGCGCCAAGTGGCTGGCTTAAGCGACGCGCTAGTCGGCTAGTTTACCTTCGTCCCGTGCTGGCCCTGAGGTAGCCTGTGGGAGGCTGTGGTGTCTTGAGTTTCCCTGATTGAATCCGTTGGATCTGTCAATAAAACACCCTCCTGAGAAGGACGCGGCGGCGCAGTCTGCTACGTGCAAGCTAGGCCTGACCCCGGCTCGGCGAGGGCTCATGAGGGGAGGCAGCTGAGGCGAAAGTGGTACCAAAACGCTAGAAATTGCTCGAACGAGACTAAGCACCCCTTCCCCGAACACACGCAAATCTCAAATTCGAATCCAACTTGAATCCAGCGGGGGAAAGTGACAACCAAAGGGAAAAGCAACGAAAGCAGACAAAAGGCCGCGTCCGGCACCTAATCTAGTCTTGGACGTCTTCTCACCAGCGCGGAGCTAAGTGCTGCCACTGGGCGTGGGAGGGAGCCCCAGGGCCTGAGGCCGGCACCCCTGAGACTCCGGGGCGTGTACAGCCCCACTCATTATTACGTGAGAGTGTCACGGGGCGGCGAGCTTCACAGGCACTGGGCCTTCTTCACAGGTACCGGCCTTGCTTCATATCGCCAGATGAGGGCCCCGCCTTGCGCCACACTCTAGTGCCATCAAACGATGATCGGAAACCAGGACGCCACCGATGGGGTAGAGCGGTCGCCAGCGGTTCCCCCGACGACCAGGGTCCTCCGCCGGGGGCAGGCCCTGAGGCACCTCCCCAGCGGAGGGCCTACCTCCTGAGAACACCTTGCTCCAAACGCCGCGGTGGTGATGTCGGATCCCTGCCCCTCTCCTGCAGCCCCCTGCGCCCTCCTCCCGAGGGGTAGGAGACTGTGGGAGCGGGGCAGCTGCTCGCTGTGGCGACCTGCACCTCCTGCGATCCCTGGTTAGCGTATGCCTGCTCCTAAAGAATTAGCGGTACCCGATAATCGTTGCCTCCAGCGTGGCCAGTGGGACCGTCCCGGGGCTCCTGGAAAGGCTCAGCTTTTGGCGCCTCGTCCCCCCAGCTTGGGCTGAGGAGCGAGCCTTGTTTGTTCTCGTGAGGGTGTCCTTGGTCCATCATGAGGGGCACGTATTCCTCTGGCGCCGTCATCCCGAAGGCCACGCCGTAGTGCTCCGCATGCCACGCGGTCCTGCCTGACGCGCCCACCGTGGGGTGGCAGCGCGGCTGTCCACTGGGGCCGCGGGTCGCGTCGAGTCCTTCTTCTTCGCGGACCGGAGCGGGGGCAGCGCCGCCGCCGGTCCGGTGCTGACAGCTTCGCTGGCGTTGGAGTAGCCTTGGAGCCCGCGGGCGCGCGCGAGCCCCCGCGCGGGCCGCCCTGGGCTTGAGATGGGAGCTGGGTGCAGAAGGGGTGAGCCCCCGAGGCGGCGAAGCCCAGGAGCTCTGCCACCCGCTCCAGCAGCACGTCGCGGCCGCCCTCCAGCAGCCTGCACTGCAGCAGCTCTCGGGCCACCGTGAGCGCGGCCCTCGAGTTCGCCTGCTCCCGGCGGGTGTACGGTGTCGTGGTCACGGCGTGATTGGAGGCCCTGGCTGCCGACCGCGCCTGCCGCGATGTGAGAGCTGTCGAAGCCTGTCCGCGTCGCCCGCGGCCCGCAGCGACCTGCGGACCGCGAGCTGCCTGGGGCACGGGGTCGCCCGAGGCGAGCAGCTCTGCGTGGGCGGGCCACGCCGCCCATGGATCTGGGTTGCCCGCCTGGTTGCCGGACATGGTGATGACGACGCGACGGGGCACGAAGCGGTAGAAGGTGGATTCTAGCGCACCCCTACCTGGCGCGCCAAATGTCGGATTTCGGGTTCCGGCAGACCCTTGAGGTTCAAACACTGGGGTGCGCGCGGAGATTTAGCCTCCTACCTACCTGCACCCCTCCGCCTCGCTAAGGTCTAAGCTATGGAAGGAATAACACGAAGGACACAAGGTTTATACTGGTTCGGGCCACCGTTGTGGTGTAATACCCTACTCCAGTGTGTGGTGTGGTGGATTGCCTCTTGGGCTAATGATGATGAACAATACAAGGAAGAACAGCCTTGCGAGGGTCTGTTCTTGGCTGGGGGGATGAACTGCTGGGAGGAGTTCAGTCACCCTTCTCTCTCTCTCCCTCCCTCTCTCTCTCTCTTGATCCTTCAATCGATTGATCGATACCCCTCCCTTGCGGGTGGCTGGTCCTATTTATAGAGGCCCTGGTCCTCTTCCCAAATATCGAGCGGGAAGGGAGCCAACAATGACGGGCTAATTTGAAAGGGGACGGCTAGTACCAGCTATCCTGACAAAAGTAGTCTTCGCCTGCACAAAACTCTGGTGGTGACGCCGTCTTGGGCTCCACGATGACCTCCGTCTTGCAGTCCTCCTGGTCTTGGTCTTGTTGCACCGAAATGTCAACCTTTGCCTAATGCCTCGGTATTCCGCGGCTGCGCTTGCCCCCCTTTGCACCAAAGAGGAAAGGAGGACACTGTGCGGGCTGGCACCCGCCTGGCGCCCTTGGTCGTCATGGCTTGCGTCATGGGCACCTCGTGAGGTACCCCGCCTTGATCTCTCCGCCTCCTCGTGAGCCAGCCTGATGAGGCCGTGCCTGAGGAAGCTCCGCGTCGTCCGCCCCGCGAGGCTTGGCCCCTCGCGAGGGTCTTGGGTTTGTGTTGGTGAAGATGGGCCGCGCTGGGCCCCCCTTTGAGCCACACCGCAGGCCGCAGGCAGGCAAGTTTGGGGACCCCCGTTCCCAGAACGCCGACAACCGGTCCTTGCAGAAGGTTAAAACAGCAAACTTGATAATCACCGTTGTGGTTTTGCGTAGGTAAGAACGGTTCTTGCTTGTTGCCCATAGCAACCACGTAAAACTTGCAACAACAAAGTAGAGGACGTCTAACTTATTTTTACACGGCATATTGTGATGTGATATGATTAAGATATGATCTGATATATGTTAATGTATGAGATGATCATGTTTTGTAATAAGTTCACGACTTGCATGTCGATGAGTACAACAACCGGTAGGAGCCTTAGGGTTGTCTTTAATTATTGTATGACCAGCATGCCAATCACTAAGCGCCATGTAATTGCTTTACTTTACCGCTATGCGTTAGCAATAGTTGTAGAAGTAATAGTTGGCGAGACGACTCTGACGCTACGATGGAGATCAAGGTGTCATGCCAGTGGTGATGGAGATCATGTCGATGCTTTGGAGATGGAGATCAAAAGCACAAGATGATGGCGGCCATATCATGTCACATATTTTGATTGCATGTGATGTTTATCCTTTATGCATCTTATTTTGCTTAGAACAGCGGTAGCATTATAAGATGATCCCTTCACTTAATTTCAAGATAAAAGTGTGCTCCCTGAGTATGCACCATTGCCAAAGTTTGTCGTTTCGAAGCACCTCATGATGATCGGATGTGATAGAATCTATGTTCACGTACAACGGATGTAAGACAGTTTTGCACATGCAGAATACTTGGGTTAAACTTGACGAGCCTAGCTAGCATGTACAGACATGGTCTCGGAACACTGGAGACTGAAAGGTCGAACATGAGTCATATAGTAGATATGATCAACATAGAGATGTTCACCATTGACGACTACCCCATCTCACGTGATGAGCGGACATGGGTTAGTTCATTTGGATCATGTATCACTTAGACAACTTGAGGGATGTTGATTTAAGTGGGAGTTCATTAGTAATTCAGTTATTTGAACTAAAATTTATCATGAACTTGGTCTTAATAGTTTTTGCATATCTATGTTGTAGTTCAATGGCCCGTGCTACCGTTCCCTTTAATTTTAATGCATTCCTAGAGAAAGCTAAGTTGAAACATGATGGTAGCAACTACACAGACCGTGTCCGTAACTTGAGGATTATCCTCATTGTTGCATAGAAGAATTATGTCTTTGATGCACCACTAGGTGACAGACATGTTGAAGGAGCTACTACAGATATTATGAACGTCTGGCAGGCTCGATCTGATGACTACTCAATAGTTCAGTGTGCCATGCTTTACGTCTTAGAACCGGGACTTCAAAGACATTTTGAACGCCACAGAGCATACGAGATGTTCCAAGAACTGAAGTTGATATTTCGAGCTAATGCCCGGGTTGAGAGATATGAAGTCTCCAACAAGTTCTATAGCTGTAAGATGGAGGAGAACAGTTCTGTCAGTGAACACATACTCAAAATGTCTGGGTATCATAACCACTTGACTCAGTTGGGAATTGATCTTCCAGTTGAGAGTGTTATTGATAGAGTTCTGCAGTCACGACCACCAAGCTACAAAGTCTTCATGATGAACTATAATATGCAAGGGATGACGAAAACGATTCCCAAGCTCTTCGTGATGCTGAAATCGGTGGAGGTAGAAATCAAGAAGGAGCATCAAGTGTTGATGGTTAACAAGACCACTAGTTTCAAGAAAAAAGGCAAGGGAAAGAAAGGGAACTTCAAGAAGAATGGCAAGCAAGTTGCCGCTCCCATGAAGAAGCCCAAAGCTGGACCCAAGCCTGAAATTGAGTGCTTCTACTGCAAAGGAAATGGTCACGAACTACCCCAAATACTTGGCGGATAAGAAGGATGGCAAAGTGAACAAAGGTATATTTGATATACATGTTATTGATGTGTACCTTACTAATGCTCGTAGTAGCACATGGGGATTTGATACTGGTTCGATAGCTCATATTTGTAACTCGAAACATGAGCTGTGGAATAAACGAAGATTGGCTAAGGACGAGGTGACGATGCATGTCAGGAGTGGTTCCAAGGTCAATGTGATCGCCGTCGGCACACTACCTCTACATCTACCTTCGAGATTAGTTTTAGACCTCATTAATTGTTATTTGGTGTCAGCGTTGAGCATGAACATTATATCTGGATCTTGTTTGCGAAATGGTTATTCATTGAAGTCAGAGAATAATGGTTGTTTTATTTATACGAGTAATATCTTTTATGGTCATTGAGGTGACGATGCATGTCAGGAGTGGTTCCAAGGTCAATGTGATCACCGTCGGCACACTACCTCTACATCTACCTTCGAGATGAGTTTTAGACCTCATTAATTGTTATTTGGTGTCAGCGTTGAGCATGAACATTATATCTGGATCTTGTTTGCGAGATGGTTATTCATTGAAGTCAGAGAATAATGGTTGTTCTATTTATATGAGTAATATCTTTTATGGTCATGCACCTTTGATGAATGGTCATGCACCTTCGATCGTAGTGATACACATATTCATAATATTGATGCCAAAAGATGCAAAGTTGATAATGATAGTGCAACATACTTGTGGCACTGCCGTTTAGGTCATATTGGTGTAAAGCGCATGAAGAAACTCCATGTGGATGGACTTTTGGAATCACTTGATTATGAATCATTTGATACTCGCGAACCATGCCTCATGGGTAAGATGACTAAAAATCTGTTCTCCGGAACAATGGAGCAACCTAATGACTTATTGGAAATAATACATACCGATGTATGCAGTCCAATGATTGTTGAGGCACGCGGTAGGTATCATTATTTTCTAACCTTCACAGATGATTTAAGTAGGTATGGTTATCTCTACTTGATGAAACACAAGTATGGAACATTTGAAAAGTTTAAAGAATTTCAGGGTGAAGTGTAGAATCATCGTAACAAGAAAATAAAGTTTCTACGATCTGATCGCGGAGACGAATATTTGAGTTACGAGTTTGGCCTTCATTTAAAACAATGTGGAATTGTTTCACAACTCACGCCACCTAGAACACCACAGCGTAATGGTGTGTCCAAACGTCGTAACTGTACTTTATTAGATATGGTGCATTTATGATGTCTCTTACCTATTTGCCTTTATCATTTTGGGGTTATGCATTAGAGACATCTGCATTCATGTTAAATAGGGCACCGTCTAAATTCGTTGAGACGATACGATATGAACTACGGTTTGCAAGAAACCTAAGTTGTCATTTCTTAAATTTTGGGGATGCGACACTTATTTCAAAAGGCTTCAACCTGATAAGCTCGAATCCAAATCAGAGAAGTGCATCTTCATAGGATACCCTAAAGAAACTATTGGGTACACCTTCTACCACAGATCCGAAGGCAAGATCTTTGTTGCTAAGAATGGATCATTTCTAGAGAAGGAGTTTCTCTCGAAAGAAGTGAGTGGGAGGAAAATAGAACTTGATGAGGTAATTGTACATTCTCTCAAATTGGAAAGTAGTACATCAGAGAAAACTATTCCCGTGATGTCTACAACAACTAGAGAGGAAGCTAATGATGATGATCATGAAACTTCAGATCAAGTTACTACTGAACCTCGTAGGTCAACCAGAGCACATACCACATCAGAATGGTACGGTAATCCTATCCTGGAAGTCATGTTGTTGGATAACGGCGAACCTACGAACTATGAAGAAGCTATGATGAGCCCAGATTCCGATAAATGGCTTGAAGCCATGAAATCTGAGATAGGATCCATGTATGAGAACAAAGTATGGACTTTGGTGGACTTGCTTGATGATCAACAAGCCATTGATAATAAATGGATCTTCAAGAAGAAGACAGACGCTAATGGTAATATCACTGTCTACAAAGCTCAACTTGTCGCAAAAGGTTTTTGACAAGTTCAAGGGGTTGACAACGATGAGACTTTCTCACCCGTAGCGATGCTTAAGTCTGTCCAAATCATGTTAGCAATTGCCGCATTTTATGATTATGAAATCTAGAAAATGGACGTCAAAACTACATTCCTTAACGGATTTCTTAAAAAAGAGTTATATATGATGTGATGTCGCTTGAAACTGCGTCCGTATTTCCCCAAAGAGGAAGGGATGATGCAGCACAACTACGGTAGGTATTTCCCTCAGTTACAAAACCAAGGTATCAATCCAGTAGGGACCAAGCAAGCCTATGTAAACAGTACCTACACACAAAGAACAAATACTTGCAACCCGACACGTAAGAGGGGTTGTCAATTCCTCCACGGTAAAAAGATAGATAAATTTGTGATAGATTGGATAAATAGATCTCGATAAAACGTGAAATAAAATAAGTAATAAAAAGTGCAGCAAGGTATTTTTAGGTTTTTAGAAATATAGATATGAAATAAAAGCAAATAAAAATAGATCTCAAGGCAAATATGATAAAGAATATACCTGAGGGCCGTATATTTCACTAGTGTCTTCTCTCGACAAATAGCACATGGTGGGTAAACAAATTACTGTTGGGAAATTGATAGAAGATCGAATAATTATGACGATATCCAAGGCAATGATCAATACAGAGGCATCACATCCAAGATTAGTAGACCGACTCCTGCCTGCATCTATTACTATTACTCCACACATCGACCGCTATCTAGCATGCATCTAGTGTATTATGTTCATGGAGAAACGGAGTAATGCAATAAGAACGATGACATGATGTAGATGAGATATATTCATGTAGGAACATCCCCCATCTTGTTATCATTAATAGCAACGATACATGCATGGCTTGCTGCCCCTTCTGTCACTAGGAAAACAACACCGCAAGATCGAACCCATCACAAAGCACCTCTTGCCATGGCAAGAAAAATCAATTTAGTTGGCCTAACTAAACCAAGGATTCAAAGAATAAATACGAGGCTATAAATAATCATTCATATAAGGGATCAAACAAGACTGAAATAATATTCATGGATATAGATCTGATCATAAACTCAAAGTTCATCGGATCCCAACAAACACACCGCAAAAAAGAGTTACATCAAATAGATCTCCAAGATACCATTGTATTGAGAACCAAAAGAGAGAGAGAGAGAGAGAGAGGAAGCCATCTAGATACTGCCTACGAACCCGCAGGTCTATGGTGGACTACTCATGCATCATCGGAGAGGCACCAATGAGGATGATGAACCCCTTTGTGATGGCGTTAGATTGGATCTCGTGGTTCTGGAACTTGTAGTGGCTGGAATTGTGTTTCTTCAACTCCCCTAGGGTTTTTAGAATATATGGGAATTTATAGGGCAAAGAGGCGGTGTAGGGGGGGCTACGTGGAGGGCACAACCCCCCTGGGCATGCCTGGGCTCCTAGGCGCGCCCTGGTGGATTGTTTTCCCCATGGGCCTCCCTTTGGTACTTTCTTAGCCCATAAGGTGTCTTCTGGTCCAAAAAAATCTCCAAAAAGTTTTGCTACGTTTGAACTTTGTTTGGTACTAATATTTTGCGAAGTAAAAAAGCAAGCAAAAACAACATCTAGCACCGGGCACTATGTCAATTGGTTAGTCCCAAAAAATGATATAAAGTTGCTATAAAATGGTTATAAAACATCCAAGAATGATAATATAACAACATGGAACAATCAAAAATTATAGATACATTGGAGACGTATCATGATGCAACCAGAAGGTTTTGTCGATCCTAAAGGTGCTAACAAAGTGTGCAAGCTCCAGCGATCCATTTATGGACTGGTGCAAGCATCTTGGAGTTGGAATATATTATTTGATGATGTGATTAAAGCATATGGTTTTATACAGACTTACGGAGAAGCCTGTATTTATGAGAAAGTGAATGTGAGCTCTATAGCATTTGTGGTGTTATATGTGGATGACATATTACTAATTGGAAATGATATAGAATTTCTGGATAGCATAAAAGGATGCTTGAATAAGAATTTTTCAGTGAAAGACCTCAGTGAAGCTGCTTATATATTGGGCATCAAGATCTATAGGGATAGATCGAGACGCTTAATAGGACTTTCACAAAGCACATACCTTGACAAAGTTCTGAAGAAGTTCAAAATGGACCAGTCAAAGAAAGGGTTCTTGCCTGTGTTGCAAGGTGTGAAATTGAGTCAGACGCAAAGTCCGACCATGGCAGAAGATAGAGAGAAAATGAAAGTCATTCCCTATGCCTCAACCATAGGTTCTATTATGTATGTCATGTTGTGTACCAGACCTGTTGTGTGCCTTGCCATAAGTTTGGCAAGGAGGTACCAAAGTAATCCAGTAGTGGATCACTGGACAACGGTCAAGAATATCCTAAAGTGCGTGAAAAGGACCAAAGATATGTTTCTTGTTTATGGAGGTGACGAAGAGCTCGTCGTAAAGGGTTACGTTGATGCTAGCTTCAACACAGATCCGAATGACTCTAAGTCACAAACCGGATACATATTTATATTCAATGGTGGAGCTGTAAGTTGGTGCAGTTCAAGCAGAGCGTTGTGGCGGGATCTACATGTGAAGTGGAGTACATAGCTGCTTCGAATGCATCACATGAAGGAGTTTGGATGAAGAAGTTCATATATGATCTAGGTGTAATACCTAGTGCATCGGGTCCAATGACAATCTTTTGTGACAACACTGGAGCAATTTCCTTAGCAAAGGAATCCAGGTTTCACAAGAGAACCAAACACATGAAGAGGCGCTTCAACTCCATTCATGAAAAGGTCAAGGTTGAAGACATAGAAATTTGCAAAGTACATACAGATCTGAATGTGGCAGACCCGTTGATTGAACCTCTTCCGCGGGCAAAACATGATCAACACCAAGACTCCATGGGTGTTGATTCATTACTATGTAATCTTGATTATTGACCCTAGTGTAAGTGGGAGACTATTGGAAATATGCCCTAGAGGCAATAATAAAGTGGTTATTATTATATTTCCTTAATCATGATAAAGGTTTATGATTCATGCTAGAATTGTATGGAGAAAACCTTAAATACATGTGTGGATACATAAACAAATACCGTGTCCCTTGTAAGCCTCTACTAGCCTAGCTCGTTGATCAAGATATGGTTAAGGTTTCCTAACCATAGACATGTGTTGTCACTTGATAACGGGATCACATCATTAGGAGAACAATGTGATGGACAAGACCCATCTGTTAGCTTAGCATATGATCATTCAGTTTATTGCTACTGCTTTCTTAATGTCAAATACATATTCCTTCGACCATGAGATCATGGAACTCCCGGATACTGGAGGAATACCTTGTGTGCTATCAAACGTCACAACATAACTGGGTGATCATAAAGATGCTCTAGAGGTATCTCCGAAGGTGTCTATTGAGTTGGCATCTAACGAGATTGGGATTTGTCACTCTGTATATCGGAGAGGTATCTCTGGGCCCTCTCGGTAATACAGCATCATAAGAAGCTTGCAAGCAAAGTGACTAAGGAGTTAGTTACGATATGATGTATTATGGAACAAGTAAAGAGACTTGCTGGTAACGAGATTGAACTAGGTATGGAGATGCCAAAGATCGAATCTCGCGCAAGTAACATCCGGACAAACAAAGGGAACTACGTACACTACCGCAGGATGCTGCTAATGCGACACTTCGAATAGAGACCCTTCGAGAAACTGTGTGCGATGCAATAATCGCAAACGGTGTTGTATGAAAACCGTCAAAAATGTATAAAACTTTTGCGATGATGGATGCATCAAACACGGTTCAGATTTTAGTTGCGTGTGCGATAAAGGGCATACGGTTCAGTTCAATTAACTATTTGCGATGAGGAGGAACAAAAGAAACAAGCAGCCAGATGAAGGTGTGTGCGATACACAGCATACAGTTCACTCGGATGAACTATTTGTGATGAGGAGGAACAAAAGAAACAGACAGCCAGATGAAGGTGTGTGCGATATACAACATACGGTTCACTCGGATGAACTGTTTGTGATTAGGCAACACAAAAGAAACGGTTAACCAGATCAAGGTGTGTGCGATATACGCATGCGGTTCAATCGGCCCTTATTGCCAGTGTGTGACCTCTGTGGCAACCGTTCGCTCCCCAGGTGCCTCTTCGTGTACCGTGGCAACCGTCCACCGAGTCTTTGCCTTTCCCTCTCAATTTGGAACTGCTGCCGCACGCTAGCTCTTCCTCCCTCCTACATTTGCCTTCACCCTTCCTTCTACCATTGTTCGATCGTCTTCTCCATGGAGGGAACAGGCCGGAAACGACCCCGTTATTCTTGCCCCGATCTGAATGATGACACGGTGGAGGAACTCATTGATCGGTGTGACGTCATCACCTCGGCTAGCATGGCAGGTTCATTCAAGACCATTCTCAACTCAACTAGTAACATCATTACAAGGAACCCAAGGGTCTAAGAGCGGTTTGATCTCCCCTATCTTCTTT
Organism: Triticum urartu; assembly: GCF_003073215.2. Taxonomy (NCBI): domain Eukaryota; kingdom Viridiplantae; phylum Streptophyta; class Magnoliopsida; order Poales; family Poaceae; genus Triticum; species Triticum urartu. The sequence continues at coordinate 5,109 of NW_024113449.1, read as the reverse complement.
GCCGTGACCCTGCTGACTGGTGCGGGGACAAGGGAAGCCTCGCCTTGTGTAAGTTGATGCCGCTTGATAATGATACGTATGATGTTAAGATGCCATCGCTTGAGGGCAAGGCTTGGGCAGGCACAAATGGAGATTGTGTTGTTTATATTGGGTACAACTACGAGTGGGAACTTGTGAATGTGTACACTCGTCATCGGGTTCCACTTCCAAAAATCTCAGATGACTGCCCGGAGGCTAAGTACACTGGTATTCTACGTGAGTTCAAATATGATCATGCTGACCGTTGTCTACGAAAGATAGCATTTTGTCGAGTTCCCAGCCGCTCTTGGGATTACACGAACTATGAAGTTGTTGCTATCTTCGACAAGCTTGTTGCCGTCCTTACTTCCACGCCTCGATGGATATTGCTCAAAAATCAATTTCTGTACACGGATGAGTACTGTGATGCAATTCAATACGAGGGTCTTGTGTTTGCTGCCACCACTCGTGGCACTGTTTTTGCATGGAATCATGATGCTTTCGGTACGTTTGTCTTCCACCGTAATTATAATTGTTTCATCCACATGCATGCGGGTTAGCTAGTTTCCCTTTACTAATTAACCTTCTTGTGTTTCCAAGGTCCTGTGAGCATTCCACCACCTATACTTGAAATTTTTTACGAGCATGAGGACGAGCAGGACCCATATACTCAATGGCGCTTGGCAACTTATTCCGATGGATCACCTCTTCTATTCCAACATCCGTTGCAGGGTATTTGGGATGGATACTAGTGTACTAGCACCGACACCTTCTCCCTGGTTCAGTATTGGAAGTCTTGGAGGAAACTCACTCTTCCTTGTACAAAACTATCCAATGATGGTGGAAGGCGATCCAGCTGCTGTTGACACAACGTTACTACCATTTATGAGAAGTAACTATATCTATACCTCGGACATTACTATGCTTCCCTACCATCCCAATATGGGTCCTGACATAGGCCGCTTCAGCCTCGATGATCAGTCCTGTGTTGGTCTCGAGATTGACAGTAGCTGGCCCTTCCCAGAGAATCACTTCTGGTTCAAAGCAAGTGTTTCCAACGCCGACGAGTGGTTGAGCTGAAGTTCATTTCATCGCTTTGTTATTTGTTGTGTGAGAAAAACATTACTAGAATGTTTTGTTGGAAATGATCTATAATCCAACGTGTATCCTCGTTGTCCTTGTGGGTTGATGACTTGTTTTATGTAATCAATGGTACATTTGGATATGCGTCCATCAACTCACGCCTGCTAGTGGTGTCCATATGAACTGTGCTAGTGATTTTAGTTGCAAAAATTAGAAAGTTCTAGTGATTTGTAGCTGCATATTTTGACAAATCGCAGTGTTACAAGGTTGACAAATAGCAATGTTACTAGATAAACAAATGTAATCTTTCTAGTTTGACAAATGGCAACATACCAAAATGACAGATATGTAAATCTTACCCAATTGTTTGTACGTCCTTGCACACAGGTCATGCAAAACAACCGTTTGCGTTGAAGGGATGCAGAAATCCTGCTCGGCGCGTTTTTCCTTGGCTTCCTGGGGAAGCTATCGGTTTGCATACGGGCGTTCTAACTAAAACGTTTGCGATGAGTGTTTCATATTTAAAAACCATTGATGTTTTTTCAAAAGAAAATCATTTGATAAGTCTGTACATTAAGAGAGAAAAACGCAAGTTTGTTCAAACCATATCTTTCATTCAGTCACACTGCGAATTTATATTCATATGATCGAGAATTTGAGATACAGTGTTAAACCCCCAAAAAAACTATTTCCGGCGGCAGCGGAGGTGGCGTCCGTCGTTGTCGTTGTCGTCCTCTGGGACGCCGTTGTTGAAGTCTTCAAGGTAGCACAAAATGTTCTTCACTTGTAAATCAAACATCATGTTGTCTCGCGATCGACGGGCGAGGCGCGGGAGGACGGTAACTGGCACCGCTGAGAGGTAGCGGTCGGCGGCAGCACCCCATGCCGCTGAGGGGGGGCACATGGGCACGGGCGCGGCAGGTGGCAGCCCAAGGCATGGGGACCCGCACCGCGGTGGGTGGAGGGGCGGGCACGGGCAGGGGCACGCGCGCGGCAGGTGCAGCCAAATGCACGGGGGTCGGCGCCACGATGGGTGGAGGGGCGCGCATGGGCATGGGCGCTGGCGCTGGCATGTACACGAGCTCACACGGGTCCGCGGGGACCTCGCTGACGCCCGCGGCTTCCAGCTCTATGATAGTGCTTGGCAACCAGCTCGTCAATGCTACGGGGATGGTCGTTGGCGCGGGCGCGGGGATGGGAGCTGGGATGGGAGCAGGGGCAGCAACCGCCGCGGCCAGCTTGTTCTGGGCCATGTCCATGAGGCCCCATTCCTCCTTATTTTCTATCTCCTCTGGCTCAGAGTCGACTTCACCAAACTTGAAGACTAGTGGCAGATGATCATTGTGCGCCATGGCGTTGGTGGAGGTCTGCGAGAGGGAGGGGAATGGGAGGCGAACAATAAGGCCGACCGTATTAAATAGCGGCTCGGGCGCCATTAATGGAGAGGAAGGTGGGCGGCCATGGAAGTCAAAGGGCCCCCTTTCCCAGTGAGCTTGCGCAGCGTACAGCTCGCACGCTTCCCGGTGAGCTTGCGCATTGGAGGACAGCTTGCATGCCTCTTGGTCAGCTTTCACACCGGACTGCGCTCACACGCCTCCCGTTTAGTCATGGTCCAGAAGCTGACCGCACAGCACGTCCTACAACCATTAAAACCTGGACACGTGGCATCACATGAATGGTTAACAGAACACACACGGTTTGTATTATACAAACGTTTGAGATATTAAAGTGGCAGCTATTTTTTCAAAATGCCTTTGTTGGCTGTCATTATTCAAGTGCGCCTTCTCCCAAAATGGACACGAAAAATGCCACAGCATGTCGGGTGCCATTCCATGATAGCATGCCAAGTTTCATGAATTTCAGACGAGTTTTGGATTTACTAGAATTTTAAAACCAGTCATCTCAATGTTTTGCCGGCAATCAACGGTGCCCCGGTGTTTCAAATTCATTCCCATTTCTTGCATGGGACCTAAACATGCACCCAAGGACACAGATTTGATTTTTCAACCAATTTATATGCAATGGAGCATGTGCATGTAGTTCAAATTTGAATTATGCACATAAATGCATTGAAAACTCAGTTAATGCATAAAAATGTCCAAACGAACCCCGAAAAATCCCAAAAATTGACACAACACTTATGTTGTTCTATGTTGACACGAGAAATTTTTTGAAAGCAATAAGAGGCAATGGATATCGTTTCGTCCACAAAGGTGGGAAGTTCCCTACCGAAACCATCATGCTTGCTGTGAGAAGCTCTGGTTTATGAGAAGCATAGACCCGAACCTGCCCCAAATGTGACAAATTTTTTAACATGACATGTTGATGCCGCTCCATGATAGCATGCCAAGTTTCATGAATTTCAGATGAGTTTTGGATTTACTAGAATTTAAAAACCAAGCATCTTAATGTTTTGCCGGCAATCAACAATGCCCTGGTGTTTGAATTTCATTCCCATCACTTGCATGGGACCTAGAAATTCACCCGAGGATACATATCAGATTTTTCAACCAACCTTAGTGCACTGGAGCATGTGCTTGTAGTTCAAATTTGAATTATGCACATAAAATGCCTAGAAAACCCAGTTGATGCCTAAAAATGTCCAAACGAACCCCAAAAAATCACAAAAAATGACACAACACTCCAGTTGTTCTATGTTGACACTAGAAATTTTTTGAAAGCAATAAGAGGCAATGGATATCGTTTCGTCCCCAAAGGTGGGACGTTCCCTATCGAAACCATCATGCTTGTTGTGAGAAGCTCTGGTTTGTGAGAAGCTTATACCCGAACCTGCCCCAAATGGGACAAATTTTTTACCACGACATGTTGATGCCGCTCCATGATAGCATGCCAAGTTTCATGAATTTCAGACGACTTCTGGATTTACTAGAATTTAAAAACCAGGCATCTCAACGTTTTGCCGGCAATCCACAGTGCCCTCCTATTTGAATTTCATTCCCATCTCTTGCATGGGACCTAGAAATTCACCAAAGGACACACATGTGATTTTTCAACCAACATTAGTGCATTGGAGCATGTGCTTGTAGTTCAAATTTGAATTATGCACATAAAATGCCTAGAAAACACAGTTAATGTATAAAAAGGCCAAACAAACCCCGAAAAATTCCAAGATTAAACACAACACGCCTGTTGTTCTATGTTGACACTAGAATTTTTTTGAAAGTAATAGGAGGCAATGGACATCGTCCCGTCCCCAAAGGTGGTACGTTCCCTATTGAAACCATCATGCTTATTGTGAGAAGCTTATACCCAAACCTACACCAAATGGGACAAATTGTTTACCACGGCATGTTGATGCCGCTCCATGATAGCATGCCAAGTTTCATGAATTTCAGACGAGTTTTGGATTTACTAGAATTAAAAACCAGGCATCTCAACGTTTTGCCGGCAATCAACAGTGCCATGGTGTTTGAATTTCATTCCCATCTCTTGCATGGGACCTAGAAATTCACCCAAGGACACACATGTGATTTTTCAACCAACTTTGGTGCATTGGAGAATGTGCTTGTAGTTCAAATTTGAATTATGCACATAAAATGCCTAGAAAACCCAGTTGATGCCTAAAAATGTCCAAACGAACCCCGAAAAATCACAAAAATTGACACAACACTCCTGTTGTTCTATGTTGACACTAGAAATTTTTTGAAATCAATAAGAGGCAATGAATATCATTTCGTCCCCAAAGGTGGGACATTCCCTATCGAAACCATCATGCTTGTTGTGAGAAGCTTATACCCGAACCTGCCCCAAATGGGACAAACTTTTTTACCACGGCATGTTGATGCCGCTCCATGATAGCATGCCAAGTTTCATGAATTTGAGACGACTTTTGGATTTACTAGAATTTAAAAACCAGGCATCTCAATGTTTTGCTGGCAATCCACAGTGCCCTCCTGTTTGAATTTCATTCCCATCTCTTGCATGGGACCTAGAAATTCACCAAAGGACACACATGTGATTTTTCAACCAACTTTAGTGCATTGGAGC
>NW_024113448.1:0-11368 GCF_003073215.2 Triticum urartu | reverse complement strand
AGAGGCCGACGCGGAGCAACCGAAGGAGGCGGAGCTGCGGCTGTCGCCCATGTACCAGGAGACGGGCATGGAAATAGTGGACATCTCCAACGAGGAATAGAGTAGTATAGGTTGACCTACGTAGGATTTTCTTGTTTGCATGCTTTTGTATAGACTAGTAAGCTTGCACGTACAATGCACATCTCGCCTTGTACAAAAACAATATAATGAGTAAATCAAATGATGAGACAATTAATTTTATTTTTTGACAAGCACCTACTCCCAATCATGCACACATAAGTAAACCAAAAAAAACATACATTCAAGATTACTAATATGTAATACTGCTTGAATATTAACAAAGCCACCATACAAGATTCATTATCCATGGTATGTTGTTAAAAAGTAAACAATTGCTCACAGAACAACAGACTATGAGTAGGATATGGCATAAATGAATAAACAATGTCCTATCACCATTGAGATGCCTTCACCAAGATTATGTTCTCTGCTTCGTCTTTATCCAAATTCATTACTCAAAAGGTATTTAAGTTGTTCAATGATCATCACACACTATCCGAGATAAATAGTACTTTCCTGGAGAGTGTCGGAGTTCTGTATACATAGTTATACTACCAGGGTAAGAAAATGACAACATAAAAAAATTAATGTAACATCATGAGTACATGGACACTTCACGAGCACACGAATGCATCCAGAGATGACCCTGGATTGCCATCACAGGGCATTACTATGTGACATTGTGATGTGTTTGTGTGCTTATAAATCATAGTCATCTTCCTTGATATAGAATTCAGGACATGTAAGAAAGCAAAATGTACAGTAACACATGCTGGTAGCATGTGGGGGCTAGGGCGGCAACCTGCTAGCAGCGAGCTATCACAGTTTGGGAGCATTGACCACAACACATAGCATTATAAAGAGGGGAATATAGAACAAGACATATGCACAATCCTGTGATGATGGAGAGTATTCCTATAGCAACCCGATTTTCATACCCGAACAGGGATACACCATTCACACATCATTATAACATCAAATAATTCTATAGATGCATAAGCATAAACATACCAGAACAGGGTGTGGACCTTCTGAAGCTTGGAGTGGCGCTGCATTCCTATCTTTTCATGAGCATGTTATCAGCCTAGATGTGCAAAAACAAAATCGATTGGTATTACACAAGGATTACAAATTAAAAAAAGTATTTTCTTGGTGGACCATGTATTGTGTTTGTAATCATTCAGAACAAAAAATAAGTTAATACTGAACTTAGAACAAATGATCGAGTATCTTAAGTCCTAAATAGAAGAAAGCTTCCCGGTATGCAATGTTCGGGAGTTCATATGTGTATACTTTGGCCTCCTGATGGAGGCGTTTCATGAGTACCCTTGTGTTGATCTTACTACCTAAGAGCACTTTGCAACTGTCAGGTGTTTTCTTTTGTACTCCCTCCGTCACGGTTTAGAAGGCACAGTTAAATTTGCGTGCATTTCCATAATAGAAAAGATTTAGGGCGCATTGCATTTATTTCTAGTAGCTAATTAGTATTCTGATATACTATTTCTATATGCATGCGTAGTGTGAATGCTATTTTTTAGCCCGTCTCATAACCAATAGATAACCACTTAGTCCCAGAGAATTTCCAAGTGCACCTTTTAAACCGTGACGGAGGTAGTATCCTCTGCTCCTTTAGAGCCCTTTATAGATTTTTGTTGAAATATTAATAGAGAAGCAAAAAACTGCTACTTTTAGTCAGAAAATAAATAAATAGCAGAACAAAACCATTTTTTCAGTTCTAGATATGTTTTGTTAGCAATTTACCAACCTACTGTCGATTGCGTCGGTGAACTTCCTGTAATCGATAGCCACCAACTCACCACGGACCCAGGTCATCTAACCGGATGTCTTGCCACTCTGCCACTAAAACATAACACCATTTCTGATTCCTTCTACAGTGCCTCCGGTGTTATTCATGTATCTTCCGCTGAGGCTCCTCTTTCCCTTGTTGAGTTGCCCTGACTCCCGAGTTCTGACTTAAGTGCCAAATAATGAACATTTTTTTAGTTCCAACTATGTCTTTTGTAACTAATTAAAACATGCAGAACTTTTGCCCGTCATCTCTGTAAATTACATTAAAAGTGGAATAATCATAACTATAATTTTGCAAGTAATCTAGCTTAATCAGCAATCATAGTTATAGTGAATCTACTGGAAAGATGGAAATAAATTTCATCAATGATAAGGATACTAAAGGTGATCTTTATGGATTTGGCCTGAACAATTCTGAAGGGAAGAAATCAAACTAATCTTGACAGGGAAAAATGGGTAGTGTAAAGTTTTAATCAAAAACATCTCCATGTAGCCCAGCAGCTGGAACATCAATGTAATTATCCAATCAGAAGACTATAGTGAATTACTATAAACAAATACAAATGGGTGTCTTCATGCCTACCAAAAATAACATAAAAACATTCTCCACATCCCAAAACAAACCATTGCTTCCACAACCCCTTTATTTTTCACCACCTTGTTCCCAAAAAATCCAACAAAGCATTATCGAAAGAGAATAACATGTTATGATGTGCTAACTGAATTCCTACACAATTGTAGGATGGTTGGCGTGGCGAATTCAAGAGTTTAAAAGTGTCAGGGAAAATAGATTATAAACAGCTAAGCTGATTCGGTTATGACCTTAAAGTTGAGAAGACCGTGTACAATGTTTTTTCCGTTAATAAACACTGTAGATCAGTATCCATTCTGGTCTACTGTAAAACTAAAACTAAACATTAGTCAATCGCTGCAAAGATAGGAAAATATTGGCAGATTAGTACAGTGAAAAGAGATGAAACAAACGACTAATAAGCTAGAAGGGGTGCAGCATGGTGAAACGAAGAAGAAGAGAGCAAATCAACCACTTGCTTGACTTCCTTACCATGTCCTTGACTCCATGTCCACCCAGTTCGTACTATGCTTAGCCAGCGATAGAATGTATTTCTGTATGGGTGAGTTGAACTGAAACTCTGAAGCAGCATCGTTCTAAAACACTGTGTGTCTGCATGTCCACAGAAATTAGAGGAAGCGACAGAGACTGGAGGTGTGAGCATACAGAGTTACAGACCCAAACTTACAGAGGAAAACCGAAGACAACACGAATGCTGAATAGATCAGAAGATGCGGGGCGAACACAGCGGCGTGTTGCCTCATAGTGCATGTCCATGTCTAACTCTCGTCCCTTCTTCTCCGTGTCCTCCTCTCCTGTCAGGGTCGTCGTCGCGATCCGCCACAGAGAATAAAATAAAAAATGAACACATCGCTCGATCAGTCAACCATAGAGACACTTCCCGACCCATCATGTCAGGGCCATCGTCGGGCGGCCGTCAGAACGTGGAAGGCACCTCGATCCGCAGGGGCTCCAGGTGTGGGGACTGGCCAGATTGGTGGAGTAGGGGGTGCACGGTGGACGCCGACGGCTCGGGAGGAGGAGGACGAAGGGATCGAGGCGTGGTGCCCAGCCACTTTCCACACGGCACGCCCACTCATGGCGCGGCGGCGGCTCATGGCGACGACAGCGGGACTCGGCCGGCGGCGCGCGTGGACGTGGAGGCGGAGAAGATAGGGCATGAGGAGGGCGGACCGGCGGAGCTGGCAGCAGAGAGGTCGACGAGGGTAGGGAGGAGACCATTGTCCGGCCACGTTCGCCGGCGGCTGTCCCGCGTGCGTCCAAGTCCGCGGAGGCGGCAGAGGTAGCATCCACTCACCTCTCACCGGCGATGAGCGCCATAAAACGCGTTTAGACTTCAGATTGCACGTTTTGATGGATAGGATGATTTGGTTCTCCGCTCTCTCGTGCTTTTATAGGGGTAGTAGATGTGTGTGTGAATCAATCTTATTTGATTTTTAACTGGCTGTACAGTTAAATTAGCCACTCTTTCCTTCCATAGCATCTCTTCCTTCCACGTTTCTCTTCTCTGTCATAATCCCCGAGACCTCTTCCTTCCATAGTTATGAGAATCTTGCCATAGCAATCTTCGTATGTCCTTCGTAAGTCCGTTCTCTCATCACCACCTAGGTAGGAAAGAATCATCTGTAGACAGCTTGTGGATATGTGCAAGTCTTGCACGTATATTAATTGGTGTGGTTCGATATAATCAGTCGAGGTGGGACTATTTCATAACTCCAGAACCCTCCCTTCAATACATAATGATGTCCTAGGTCAACTGGCCGTGAAATCATGTTAGCGATGGGACACATGATCACATGAATTACCCAATTATGTGAAAAAATCTAAAAGCGTAAATTCACGGAAGCTGTGTTTTGATTTTTGGTTAAAAAACAGATTTCAGCTAAATTTTGGCCATTTTCGCCTGGGATGGAAAGTACCGAAATCTTTCGGCCGAAAAATATATATTTTAGTTAAATTTCGGCCACATCGCTTCGCGAGTCTTCCTTCCCCACAACTTATAGTTCATTGACCTGTAATGCTCCTAGTATTACAATTATGTTGGTAGAATATTGCAATTGTCATAATTAATCAAGCTATTTTAATAAACTAAACTACATTCATTTACTATATCCTTTTTTTCAAATAATATATTTTGTAGTGCGGTATCCATAAACAAAATTTGAAATAAGCATGAATGAGTCAACCAATGTCGGTGGACGTGTTGATAGTGTCAGGTGTTTTCTGGATGCAATTTAGGAAACAAAAAAATAATATTGAAATTAGAGCACTGATATACACACAATATTTGTCATCCGACTTCAGTACGGCGTTGAAGATCGGACCATAGATACATAGTGATGAAGCATCTCACACTGACATCAGACAATAAAAATGTCCTACACACAACACTTTTTGGGAAGTAATAAATTTACCTAGATGCAATTGTTCCTCCATACAACACCACCTCCAGCATGTCCACCTTCAGGACCTTAAGCATATCATCTTCTTTCTGCTCGAGAACAACCACTTCATTGAGATTAGAATCCATATTTTTGATGCTAACCTGTGTGTGTGTATATTAGTCCAATATATATTGTCTAATCCTACTTGAGCTATATGGTTGATGTCCTTTTTTTCTCGGCTTTCCCGTCGTAGTTGAGTCCGTGAAGGACGCAAACCCCGATCAACGCTGCTCGTCAGCTGGCGACCCTTCCACGTCGATGGCCCCTTGGAAGGCGCGCGAACAGTTCGGCCTTGGGATCCCTGAGCTGGGCCGTTGTGGTCGACAGTGTATTTTATTGCGCCTAGGGCAAGCGCTACAGCGGCCGCCGCGGGCTGCAGCTCGTCAGTTGTTTATGCGCTAGCCTGAATCCGTGTCGTTCGTCATCCCGATCCCAATCTCTCTCTTTTCCTTTCTCATCAATCTGATCTTTTTTCCTCGAGGTGTCTTGCCGTATCTATAGGCCTAACTCTTTTCTTTTTCATCCATATTGTGTAGTCCCTCATTCCTTAATTTCTTCCGGCCATAGCAGCAATCCGTGCACGTCCGTTCTCTCATAGGAATCATCTGGCAGCCAGCTTCTGGGTATGTCCAAGTTTTACACGTATATTAACTGGTGTGGTTTGATATAAGAAATCGAGGTGATACTAATTCAACATTAGGGAACCCTATGTTAAAACACCAACAAATCCTAGCTCAACTGGTCGCTCATATTAGGTTTGGTGCGGAGGTTGCGAGTTCAATCCTGCTTACTGCTAATTATTTTTTGCGTTGTTTCATACAGTAGATGGGCCGGCAAAGTTGGCCCATAGTAACGACGGACGAAAATCTTGTCCACAGCGGATAGATATAGATGCACACGTAAAATAGTACCACCTCGCTTATAGTTTTAAATTTAAACCGAAAGCGTAAATTCACATGAACAAAGCGTATTGTGATGGTGAACCCACGGAATCAATCCGTGCTTTATTATTATTAGGGATAGATTAGGAACAGAAAATAAATATAAAATAATATATAGCAAAAGGTCCGTGCGTTGTCCACAGCGGATAGATATAGATGCACAGGTAAAATAGTACCACCTCGCTTATAGTTTTAAATTTAAACCGAAAGCGTAAATTCACATGAACAAAGCGTATTGTGATGGTGAACCCACGGAATCAATCCGTGCTTTATTATTATTAGGGATAGATTAGGAACAGAAAATAAATATAAAATAATATATAGCAAAAGGTCCGTGCGTTGTCCACAGCGGATAGATATAGATGCACAGGTAAAATAGTACCACCTCGCTTATAGTTTTAAATTTAAACCGAAAGCGTAAATTCACATGAACAAAGCGTATTGTGATGGTGAACCCACGGAATCAATCCGTGCTTTATTATTATTAGGGATAGATTAGGAACAGAAAATAAATATAAAATAATATATAGCAAAAGGTCCGTGCGTTGTCCACAGCGGATAGATATAGATGCACAGGTAAAATAGTACCACCTCGCTTATAGTTTTAAATTTAAACCGAAAGCGTAAATTCACATGAACAAAGCGTATTGTGATGGTGAACCCACGGAATCAATCCGTGCTTTATTATTATTAGGGATAGATTAGGAACAGAAAATAAATATAAAATAATATATAGCAAAAGGTCCGTGCGTTGTCCACAGCGGATAGATATAGATGCACAGGTAAAATAGTATCACCTCGCTTATAATTTTAAATTTAAACCGAAAGCGTAAATTCACATGAACAAAGCGTATTGTGACGGTGAACCCACGGAATCAATCCGTACTTTATTATTATTAGGGATAGATTAGGAACATAAAATAAATATAAAATAATATATAGCAAAAGGCCCGTGCGTTGCAACGGGAGAAAAATATATCACATTCTCGTCTAATCTAAAAAAGGTGGTATAAAATATTAGGAATCTGTTCCACAAATCCAGCTCTTCTATTTCAACACGCCTTGCATGTAGATTTAAAAAGCACATAACAGGCTGGCGATAATTCATTTATTCATGACATGCGCGGAATAATGTGTTATTGTGGATAAAGGAAAACGACAAGAACATACGATAATACATTGGCACACTATACGGAGACATGCATGCATCATGGGCGGTTTTCGGTTCAAGCATCACCAACTTATGGCATGTTCAACAACATTCCTATTGTAAGCTCCGCTCCATGGCCTCAAGCTCATCCTCAAGTTGTCGTCCCGAACTCGTCCTTACTTCACTCCGACGTGAAATATCGCGCTGGAACTTGTCATGCCTCCTCTGTGCTCATCCAGTTTTGTTTGTCAACATTGTCTGTCTTATAATTCCCACCCTTCTGCTAACGGGTCACTTGACTTGTTATTTATAACCTATGTGAAAAATTTATGTTGGCATCTGTAAATATTTTTGTGGCAACTCTTAAATATACTTTCACGTACATATTATCAAAGAAAATACATGGAGAGTATTTTTAATACATAAACAGTATTTGTTGTTTTTAATGCATGATGAAACATCATTTCTTCTATGGCGCACATATCCCATATATACTTATCGGATCTCCTCGGATTTTCTTGCCATGCAACCTTTCTTATATTTCTTTTATATAGCCCAGCAAATCCCCATATTTATCGGATCTTTATTTGAGAATCTCTTTTATTTCTTTTCTTGCATGCCCTCTCTTTTATTGCTTGCCACGCATGTCCTTATTTGTTCCTTTCTTAGATTAGAAATGGTACCAGCACCTCTTATATTTTGTTCAACTTCTAAGAAGGCTTGTCCGTTGTTTACTTGCTGACATATATAAATTGGTATTCATTTTATGTAAATCGGTGAAGTGGTATTAATACACGCGACCCCTTTTTTATATGATACACGTGACCCTTTATTAGACGCGACCCCTTATTTTCAACAGAATCTCGTATCTAATGAAAATGAAGTACAAATGTGCTTCATTGTCCAGTCTGTTTGGAGCTAAGGCCTAATTATTCTGCTCCACCAACCTGACAGGTCACTTTTCATGGGACTTCCTTGTTTAATGGTGTTTTAGTCCATTTTTATTCGATAGGGATATCTTTGGTTTCTTGTCCATCCGTCGTTTTTTCTTCCGTCAGTCGAGAATTATAAAAGGTCGACGATTATTAAACATAGACACTGTATGCATTATTTGGTGTGCAAATTCTGTGGTTTGATGTTAATCTTCCAGCCCATTTGGATTCCATCTAAAGGGTTTTCTAAATTCATCTTTTTTTTAATTTTACTCAAACTTGTCCAAAAATCCATCCCATTTGGATTCCATCTAAAGAGTTTTCTAAATTTAAACGTGTTTGAATTTTATTCAAACTTGTCCAAATTTTCATCTTTCAAAAAATCCTCAAACTATTTTTTTTTCTAAGTCCAGAAAATATTTCCCTTGTAAGATTTCCTCTCTATTTATTTTCTAGTAGAGGGAGCTCGCGCAGCCCAGCAAGGCCGGAAGCATAGGCCAACACTGATCGAACCATACGTACCCCGATCCCCAATCTCTATCTCTTATCTTCCTGCCTCCCCGCGCCCGCGCGTGCCCCCCAGCCTCCAAAGTCTCCCCAGCTCCGTCTTCTCTCTCATGCCGCGCTGTTGTGCTTATGGCATCGCTGCTAGCCTCCCCCGCCTCCTCCTTGCCTCTGCACCAGACCAACACCACCGAGCCGCCCCATTTCTTATCTTAAATCGTTGTTGTTTGCTGATTCCCGTACGGCTTTGCTTGATGTTGCAGATTACATAGAAACCTATATAAATCGGTAGAACTCGCTCTCGGGGAGCGAGGTGGGTTCATACATGCGGGGATTTTCCCGTGACGGGTGGAACGGATGAAAAAGTGACTACGGGTTAATTCATAAAAACCACTGGGATCTTTTTGTAAAAACACCTTGACACACAAAATTTAGTACCACTTCAAATATGTTTTAAATTCAAACTGAAAGCATAAAATCATGGAAAAATCGTATTGTGATGATGAACCCACGGAGTCAATCCGTGCTTTATTATTAGGGAAAGATTCTCGAATCTGTTTACCTTGTTAATCTCACAGCACACGATCTGTATAGCTAATTCAACTGCGATCTTCGACATTATTGCCCACAATTGGTTTCTTCCATCGTGTGCTCTGTAGAGCGCAGAATTAATTATCGCACTCGAGTGTCCATCATCACCCTTTCATGTAACTTTGACCTTATCACCCATGGGTAAACCTATGACCGAAGTCATTCCACACAGTTCGTTTTTACAAAGCTTTTTGCCAATAAACGCCCACGATTTGTCCCTCTTCTAGCCAACGCGTGGCCATACTAGCCAGGCGGGAACCTTCCGCGGTAGCGCGACCACAGGCTCACCGACGATACATTTGGCGCCTCTTCGAACCCACGCGTGCGATGCAGTGTTGTCAAGCGTGCACTGGGATCCTCCGCTATGAATGTCGTGACAAGACATGACGATTACAGGCCGATTGAGGGAGTCCTGGATTAGGGGGTATCCGGACAGCCGGATTATATCCTTTGGCCGGACTGTTGGACTATGAAGATACAAGATTGGAGACTTCATCCCGTGTCCGGATGGGACTCTCCTTGGCGTGGAAGGCAAGCTTGGCAATACGGATATGTACATCTCCTTCCTTGTAACCGACTCTGTGTAACCCTAGCCCTCCCCGGTGTCTATATAAACCGGAGGGTTTTAGTCCGTAGGACAACATACAATCATACCATAGGCTAGCTTCTAGGGTTTAGCCTCTCCGATCTCATGGTAGATCAACTCATGTACTACTCATATTATCAAGAATAATCAAGCAGGACGTAGGGTTTTACCTCCATTAAGAGGGTCCGAACCTGGGTAAACATCGTGTCCCCTGCCTCCTATTACCATCCACCTTAGACGCACAGTTCGGGACCCCCTAGCCGAGATCCGCCGGTTTTGACACCGACATTGGTGCTTTCATTGATAGTTCCTCTGTGTCGTCACTGTTAGGCTTGATGGCTCCTTCGATCGTCGATAGCGATGCAGTCTAGGGCGAGACTTTTCTCCCCGGACAGATCTTTGTATTCGGCGGCTTCGCACTGCGGGCCAACTCGCTTGGCCATCTGGAGCAGATCGAGAGTTACGCCCCTGGCCACCAGGTCAGGTTTGGAAGCTTAAACTACACGGCCGACATCCGCAGAGACTTGATCTTCGACGGATTCGAGCCCCTACTGAGTGCGCCGCACGGTCACGATGAGCAGGATTTAGCTCTACCATCGGACAGTTTTCAGGAGACCGCACCGGCAACCGCTCCGACCCTCAATTCGGAGCCAATTGCGCCATCCATGGACGGGTGGATAGACCCCGCCACGGAGGCCGTATTCTCAGCGACGATCGAGCCGAGTATCGACCTTACCCTTCACGGGAGCCGTAACGCCGAACTGCCGGATTCTTCCCCGGCCACGGACTTCGAACTGTTGGGGAACGTAGTAATTTTAAAAAAATTCCTACGCACACGCAAGATCATGGTGATGTATAACAATGAGAGGGGAGAGTGTTGTCCACGTACCCTCGTAGACCGAAAGCGGAAGCGTCAGCACAACGCGGTTGATGTAGTCGTACGTCTTCACGATCCGACCGATCAAGTACCGAACGCACGACACCTCTGAGTTCTTCACACGTTCAACTCAATGACGTCCCTCGAACTCCGATCCAGCCGAGTGTTGAGGGAGAGTTTCGTCAGCACGACGGCGTGGTGACGATGATGATGTTCTACCGACGCAAGGCTTCGCCTAAGCACCGCTACGATATGATCGAGGTGGATTATGGTGGAGGGGGCACCGCACACGGCTAAGAGATCAAGAGATCAATTGTTGTGTCTTTGGGGTGCCCCCTGCCCCCGTATATAAAGGAGTGGAGGAGGGGGAGGGCCGGCCCTCTCTATGGCGCGCCCTAGGGGAGTCCTACCATGTAGTAGGAGTTGGAGGGAAGGAAAGGGAAGGGAAAAGGAGAAGGAAGGAAGGGGGCGCCCCTCCTCCCTAGTCCAATTCGGACCAGCCCATGGGGAGGGGTGCGGCCACCCTTTGAGGCCTTTCTCTCCTTTCCCGTATGGCCCATTAAGGCCTAATACGAATTCCCGTAACTCTTCGGTACTCCCAAAAATATCCGAATCACCTGGAACCTTTCCAATGTCCGAATATAGTCATCCAATATATCGATCTTTACGTCTCGACCATTTCGAGACTCCTCGTCATGTCCCCGATCTCATCCGGGACTCCGAACTCCTTCGGTACATCAAAACACATAAACTCATAATATAACCGTTATCGAACTTTAAGTGTGCGGACCCTACGGGTTCGAGAACTATGTAGACATGACCGAGACACTCTCCTGTCAATAACCAATATCGGAACCTGGATGCTCATATTGGCTCCTACAT
>NW_024113447.1:0-9275 GCF_003073215.2 Triticum urartu | reverse complement strand
TAAAGATGGAGGGGGCGCCGCCCCTCCCCCTAGGCCAATTCGGACTAGGCCTTGGGGGTGCGCAGCCTGCCCTAGGCAGCCCCCTCTCTCCCCTAAATCCCAATAAGGCTCATATACTCCCCGGCGAATTCCCATAACTCTCCGGTACTCTGATAGATACCTGAACCACTCAGAACCTCTCCGATGTACGAATATAGCCTTCCAATATATTGATCTTTACGTCTCAAACATTTCGAGACTCCTCGTCATGTACCTAATCTCATCCAGGACTCCGAACAACCATCGGTACATCAAAACACATAAACTCATAATACCGATCGTCATCGAACATTAAGCGTGCGGACCCTACGGGTTCGAGAAGTATGTAGACATGATAGAGACACATCTCCGGTCAATAAATAATAGAGGAACCTGGATGCTCATATTGTCTCCTACGTATTCTACAAAGATCTTTATCGGTCAAACCGCATAACAACATACGTTGTTCCCTTTGTCATAGGTATCTTACTTGCCCGAGATTCGATCGTCGGTATCTCAATACCTAGTTCAATCTCATTACCAGCAAGTCTCTTTACTCGTTCCGTGATGCATCATCCCGCAACTAACTCATTAGTCACATTACTTGCAAGGCTTATAGTGATGTGCATTACCGAGAGGGCCCAGAGATACCTCTCCGACAATCGGAGTGACAAATCCTAATCTCGATCTTTGCCAACTCAACAAGTACCATCGAAGACACCTGTAGAGCACCTTTATAATCACCCAGTTACGTTGTGACGTTTGGTAGCACACAAAGTGTTCCTCCGGTATTCGGGAGTTGCATAATCTCATAGTTAGAGGAACATGTATAAGTCATGAAGAAAGCAGTAGCAACAAACTAAACGATCATCGTGCTAAGCTAACGGAATGGGTCAAGTCAATCGCATCATTTTCTAATGATTTGACCTAGTTAATCAAATGACAACACATGTGTATGGCTAGGAAACTTAACCATCTTTGATTCAACGAGCTAGTCAAGTAGAGGCATACTAGTGACACTCTGTTTGTCTATGTATTCACACATGTACTAAGTTTCCGGTTAATACAATTCTAGCATGAATAATAAACATTTATCATGATATAAGGAAATAGATAATAACTTTATTATTGCCTCTAGGGCATATTTCCTTCAGTCTCCCACTTGCACTAGAGTCAACAATCTAGTTCACATCTTTATGTGATTAGTTCACATCTCCATGTGACTAGTACCCAAAGGGTTTACTAGAGTCTATAATCTAGTTCACATCGTTATGTGATTAACAGCAAAAGAGTGATCATGTTTTGCTTGTGAGAGAAGTTTAGTCTACGGGTCTGCAACATTCAGATCCGTATGTATTTCACAAATTTCTATGTCTACAGTGCTCTGCATGGAGCTACTCTAGCTAATTGCTCCCATTTTCAATATGTATCCAGATCGAGACTTAGAGTCATCTAGGTCGATGTAAAAAGCTTGCATCGAGGTAACTCTTTACGACGAACTCTTTTATCACCTCCATAACCGAGAAATATTTCCTTAGTCCTCTAAGGATAATTTTGACCGCTGTCCAGTGATCTACTCCTAGATCACTATTGTACTCCCATGCCAGAATCATGCTAAGGTATACAATAGGAATGGTAAATAGCATAGCATACTTTATAGAACCTATGACTGAGGCATAGGGAATGACTTTTCATTCTCTTTCTATTTTCTGCTGTGGTCGGGTTTTGAGTGTCTACTCAACTTCACACCTTGCAACAGAAGCAAGAACTCCTTCTTTGACTGTTCCATTTTGAACTACTTCAAAATCTTGTCAAGGTATGTACTCATTAAAAAAACTTATCAAGCGTCCTGATCTATCTCTATAGATCTTGATGCTCAATGTGTAAGCAGCTTCATCGAGGTCTTTCTTTGAAAAACTCTTTTCAAACACCCCTTTATGCTTTCCAGAAAATTCTACATTATTTCCGATCAACAATATGTCATTCACATATACTTATCAGAAATGCTGTAGTGCTCCCACTCACTTTCTTGTAAATACAGGCTTCACCACAAGTCTGTATAAACCATATGCTTTGATCACTTTATCAAAGTATATATTCCAACTCTAAGATGCTTGCACCAGTCCATAGATGGATCGATGGAGCTTGCTCACTTTGTTAGCACCTTTAGGGTTGACAAAACCTTCTTGTTGCATCATATACAACTCTTCTTTAAGAAATCCATTGAGGAATGCAGTTTTGACATCCATTTGCCAGATTTCATAAAATGTGGCAATTACTAACATGATTCGGACAGACTTAAGCATCGCTACGAGTGAGAAAACCACATCGTAGTCAACATCTTGAACTTGTCGAAAACCTTTTGCGACAATTCGAGCTTTGTAGATAGTAGCACTACTATCAGTGCCCGTCTTCCTCTTGAAAATCCATTTATTCTTAATGGCTCACCGATCAACGGGCAATTCAATCAAACTCCATACTTTGTTCTCATACATGGATCCCATCTCAGATTTCATGGCCTCAAGCCATTTTGCGGAATCTGGACTCATCATCGCTTCCTCATAGTTCGTAGGTTCATCATGGTCTAGTAACATGACTTCAAGAACATGATTACCGTACCACTCTAGTGCGAACCGTACTCTGGTGGACCTACGAGGTTCGGTAGTAACTTGATCTGAAGTTTCATGATCATCATCATTAGCATCCTCACTAATTGGTGTATGAATCACTGGAACTGATTTATGTGATGAACTACTTTCCAATTTGGGAGAAGGTACAATTACCTCATCAAGTTCTACTTTCCTCCCACTCACTTCTTTTGAGAGAAACTTCTTCTCTAGAAAGGAACCATTCTTAGCAACAAAGATATTGCCTTTCGGATCTGTGATAGAAGGTGTACCCAACAGTTTCTTTTGGGTATCCTATGAAGACGCACTTTTCCGATTTAGGTTTGTGCTTATCAGGCTGAAACTTTTTCACATAAGCATCACAACCCCAAACTTTAAGAAACTACAGCTTAGGTTTCTAGCCAAACCACAGTTCATATGGTGTCGTCTCAACGGATTTAGATGGTCCCTATTTAACGTGAACGCAGCTGTCTCCAATGCATAACCCCAAAACGATAGTGGTAAATCGGTTAGAGACATCATAGATCGTACCATATCTAATAAAGTATGGTTATGACATTCGGACACACCACTACGCTGTGGTGTTCTAGGTGGCGTGAGTTGCAAAACTATTCCACACTGTTTCAAATGAAGACCAAACTCGTAACTCAAATATTTGTTTCCACAATCAGATCGTAGGAACTTTATTTTCTTGTTACGATGATTTTCCACTTCACTCTGAAATTCTTTGAACTTTTAAAATGTTTGAGACATATGTTTCATCTAGTAGATATAACCATATCTTCTCAAATCATCTGTGATGGTCAGAAAATAGCGATACCCGCCGCGAGCCTCAACACTCATTGGACCGTATACATCAGTATGTAATATTTCCAATAAGTCAGTTGCTCGCTCGATTGTTCCCAGAACGGAGTCTTAGTCATCTTGCCCATGAGGCATGGTCCTCAAGCATCAAGTGATTCCAAAAGCCCATCAACATGGAGTTTCTTCATGCGCTTTACACCAATATGACCTAAACGGTAGTGCCACAAATAGGTTGCACTATCATTATTTACTTTGCATCTTTTGGCTTCAATATTATGAATATGTGTATCACTATGATCGAGATTCAATAAGCCATTCACCTTCGGTGTATGACCACAGAAGGTTTTATTCATGTAAACAGAATAACAATTATTCTTTGACTTAAATGAATAACTGTATTGCAATAAACATGATCAAATCATATTATGCTCAACGCAAAACCAAATAACATTTATTTTAGGTTCAACACTAATCCCGAAGGTAAAGTGAGTGTGCGATGGTGATCTTATCAACCTTGAAATCATTTCCAACACACATCGTCACCTCGTCCTCAACTAGTCTTTTTTTATTTTGCAACTCCCTTTTCGAGTTACTACTCTTAGCAACTGAACTAGTATCAAATACCGAGGGGTTTGCTATAAACACTAGTAAAGTACACATCAATAACATGTATATCAAATATACCTTTGTTCACTTTGCCATCCTTCTTATCCGGCAAGTATCTAGGGCAGTTCCACTTCCAGTGACCATTTCTTTGCAGCAGAATCACTCAGTTTTAGGCTTGGGTCTAGCTTTGAGCTTCTTCATGGGAGTGGCAACTTGCTTGCCATTCTTCTTGGAGTTCCCTTTATTTCCCTTGACCTTTTACTTGAAACTAGTGGTCTTGTCAACCATCAGCACTTGATGCTTTTCTTGATTTCAACCTTCGTCGATTTCAGCATCACGAAGAGCTCGAGAATTGTTTTCTTCATCCCTTGCATATTATAGTTCATCACTAAGTTCTAGTAACTTGGTGATAGTGACTAGAGAAATTTATCAATTACTATCTTATCTGGAAGATTAACTCCCACTTGATTCAAGCAATTGTAGTATTCAGACAATCTGAGCACATGCTCATTGGTTGAGCTATTCTCCTCCATCTTGTAGGCAAAGTACTGTCAGAATTCTCATACCTCTCGACACGGGCATGAGTCTGAAATACTAGTTTCAACTCTTGGAACATCTTATATGTTCCGTGGCGTTCAAAATGTTTTTGAAGTCCCGGTTCTAAGCCGTAAAGCATGGTTCACTAAACTATCAAGTAGTCATCATACCGAGCTTTACCAAATGTTCATAACGTCTGTATCTACTCCTGCAATAGGTCCGTCACCTAGCGGTGAATCAAGGACATAATTCTTCTGTGCAGCAATGAGGATAATCCTCAGATCACGGACCTAGTCCACATCATTGCTACTATCATCTTTCAACATAGTTTTTCTCTGGGAACATATCAAAAATAAACGGGGAGCTACATCGTGATCTATTGATCTACAACATAGTTATGCAAATACTATCAGGACTAAGTTCATGATAAATTAAAGTTCAATTAATCATATTACTTAAGAACTCCCACTTAGATAGACATCCTTCCAGTCATCTAAATGATCACGTGATCCAAATCAACTAAACCATGTCCGATCATCATGTGAGATGGAGTAGTTTTCAATGGTGAACATCACTATGTTGATCATATCTACTATATGATTCACGCTCGACCTTTCGGTCTCCAGTGTTCAGAGGCCATATCTGCATATGCTAGGGTCGTCAAGTTTAACCTGAGTATTCCGCGTATGAAAAACTTGCTTTCACCCATTGTATGTGAACATAGAGCTTATCACACCCGATCATCACGTGGTGTCTCAGCACGACGAACTGTCGCAACGGTGCATACTCAGGGAGAACACTTATACCTTGAAATTTAGTGAGAGATCATCTTATAATGCTACCGCCGAACCAAGCAAAATAAGATGCATAAAGGATAAACATCACATGCAATCAAAATATGTGACATGATATGGTCATGATCATATTGCGCCTTTGATCTCCATCTCCAAAGTACTGTCATGATCTCTATCGTCACCGGCATGACACCATGATCTCCATCATCTTGATCTCTATCAACATGTCATCACATGGTCGTCTCGCCATCTATTTCTTTTGCAACTATTGCTATCGCATAGCGATAAAGTAAAGAAATTATATGGCACTTGCATCTTATGCAATAAAGAGACAACCATAAGGCTCCTGCCAGTTGCCGATAACTTTAACAAAAGATGATCATCTCATACAACAATTTATACCTCATCACGTCTTGACCATATCACATCACAACATGCCCTGCAAAAACAAGTTAGACGTCCTCTACTTTGTTGTTGCAAGTTTTACGTGGCTGCTACGGACTGAGCAAGAACCGTTCTTACCTACGCATCAAAAACCACAACACGGTATAGTGATTGCTTTTTGATCTTCAGAAAGAACCCTGTTCATTGAATCCGATTCAACTAAAGTTGGAGAAACTGACACCCACCAGTCACCTGTGTGTGAATCACGTCAGTAGAACCAGTCTCACGTAAGCGTACGCGCAATGTTGGTCTGGGCCGCTTCATCCAACAATACCGCCGAATCAAGAATCAACTAGTGACGGCAATCAATATGTATATACCCACGCCCACAACTACTTTGTGTTCTAATCATGCATATAACATCTACGCATAAACCTGGCTCTAATACCAGTGTTGGGGAACGTAGTAATTTCAAGAATTTCCTACGCACACTCAAGATCATGGTGATGCATAGCAACGAGAGGGGAGAGTATCGTCTACGTACCCTCGTAGACCGTAAGCGTTAGCGTTAAGACAACGTGGTTGATGTAGGGAGTTCGGTGTCCGTCATCAATGCGATCGAAACTACGGCACCTCGCGAATGCCTTCGATGGCCGAATCAAGTGTTCTCCGATAACTGAAAATATGGCACCTCGTGTTTCAGCCCGCACACGTTCAGCCCAAATTTAGCACTGCTCCCTCGAACTCAATGTTTTATCTGATCTCTAGAACCCGCGAGTTGGTCGATGGGAAGGAGTTGGCTTAAGGCACGACGGCATGGTAATGCATGGTTGACGATGTTGATGTGTCTACTCCGACTGCAGCTGCACTTAAGTCGACCCGATCGTAAGTATTATCTCGAGGTTGGCGACTAATAATGCTCTGGTGAGAGGTGGGTGGTGCACCCGTCACACGGGCTAAAAGTATCAAAAACAGGATCAATTGTAGAGATAGTACCTGTAGCGGTTACTGTGTCGATAGCGGCTGCTTGGTGGCCCCCCATGCCCTGTCAATATTTATTTTAACTTACGTCGCAACGGGGGGTGTCTGGAGCCGGCCAGGGCCCATCGGAAGGGTAAGGGGGGTGCGGCCGGCCATGGAGAGGGTGCCGCCAGGAGGAGTCCTACTCCACCGGGAGTAGGACTCCCCCCTTTCCTAGTTGGAATAGGATTCGGGAGAAGGAAAGAGAGAGGGGAAGAAGGAAGAAGAGAGGGGGCCGGCCCCCCTTGCCCTAAACCAATTCGGTTTGGGCCTTGGGGGGCGCCCCACACTCCCCTTGCTTCCCTCTATTTCCACTAAGGCCCATGTAGGCCCATTAAGCCCCCGGGGGGTTCCGGTAACCCCCCGGTACTCTGGAAAATGCCTGAACCTATCCGAAACCTTTCCAGTGTCCAAACATAACCTTCCAATATATCAATATTTATGTCTCGACCATTTCGGGACTCCTCGTCATGTCCGTGATCACATCCGGGACTCCGAACAATCTTCGGTACATCAAATAACATAACTCACAATACATATCGTCATCGAACGTTAAGCGTGCGGACCCTAAGGGTTCGAGAACTATGTGGAAATGACCAAGACTTATCTCCGGTCAATAAACAATAGCGGAACCTCGATGCTCATATTGGTTCCTACATATTCTATGAAGATCTTTATCGGTCAAACTGCATAACAACATACGTTGTTCCCTTTGTCATCGGTATGTTACTTGCCCGAGATTCGATCATCGGTATCTCAATACCTAGTTCAATCTCATTACTGGCAAGTCTCTTTACCCGTTCTGTAATGCAACATCCCGCAACTAACTCATTAGTCACATTGCTTGCAAGGCTTATAGTGATGTGCATTACCGAGAGGGCCCAGAGATACCTCTCCAACAATCGGAGTGACAAATCCTAATCTCGATCTATGCCAACTCAACAAACACCATCGGAGACACCTGTAGAGCATCTTTATAATCACCCAGTTATGTTGTGACATTTGATAGCACACAAAGTATTCCTCCGGTATTTGGGAGTTACATAATCTCATAGTCATAGGAACATGTATAATTTATGAAGAAAGCAATAGCAATAAACTAAACGATCATAGTGCTAAGCTAACAGATGGGTCATGTCAATCACATCATTCTCTAATGATGTGATCCCATTTATCAAATGACAACTCATGTCTATGGTTAGGAAACTTAACCATCTTTGATTAATGAGCTAGTCAAATAGAGGCATACTAGTGACACTCTGTTTGTCTGTGTATTCACACATGTACTTCATTTCCGGTTAATACAATTCTAGCATGAATAATAAACATTTATCATGGTATAAGGAAATATAAATAACAACTTTATTATTGCCTCTAGGGCATATTTCCTTTAGAGGGAGTAGTCCACCCTCAGGGCTGAGGGTTTGTACCAATAGCTATGTGTTTAATCTCTCTCTCTCTCGTGATTCTTGAGATGTCATGATCTTGATGTATCGCGGGCTTTGTTAATATTTTCGGATTATATGGTGTTTTCCCCTCTCTATCTTGTTGTGATGAATTGAGTTTTTCCCTTTGAGATTTCGTTGTTATCGGATTGAATATTTTTATGGATTTGAGAACGCTTGATATATGTCTTGCAATTGAATACTCGTGGTGACAATGGGGTATCGTAGTGATTCACTTGATATATGTTCTGTCACTCAACTCGCGGATTCCCGAGGTGACATTGGGGTAATCTATCCATAGGGGTTGATGCATGTTCTTGTCTTTGTTTCTTCGGTAGAAATCTTGGGGCACTCTTTGAAGTTCTTTGTGTTTGATTGAGTATTATGAATATGAATTTGCTTTGGTGTTATTTTAGTACAAACTCTAGGATAGACCGAACAGAAATAATAGCTTTGTGTTATTTTAGTACGGACTCTTGAATAGATCAAACGGAAAGAATAGCTTTGAGGTGGTTTCGTACCCTACAAACAATTTGTTCTTATGTTCTCCGCTGGATAGGAACTTTGTATTAATTCTTCATCACACTTTGTGGGGTGGCTATATGATCCAATTATATTAGCATTGTTGAGAGGTTGTACTAGTGAAAGTACGGAACCTAGGCCTCATTTTCAAGCATTGCAACACCATTTTGGGCCAATTCCAGTTCTGCCCCTAACTCGAACCCACTACTTAGTTTTGCCCCTAATTTTCAGGTATGCTCAGTTTTGCCCCTCCGCCGTTAGTGTCACTTACAGAAATGCCCTTTTGCGCCGTTACCGTCCGGTCAAAGTACTTTGACCATACAGAAAAAATAGCAAAAAAATCAAAAAAATATGAAATTTGGTGGGATCGAAGATAGTCATGTCCGCAAGGCGCGTGCACAATTTTGTGTTGGTTGGACACTCTGGGAGCTCGTGGAAAAGGAAAAAAATAATAATTTATACCTATGAATAGTAAATTCGAAAAAATAGCAAAAAAGTTCAAAAAAAATTGAATTTAT
>NW_024113446.1:0-15225 GCF_003073215.2 Triticum urartu | reverse complement strand
TGGAACCGGCTGGAATTTGAACTGCGGGTCCTCCATAGCTTGCCTGTTATTTTCAATAAAAATGCTTTTTAGCTTCACAGGTAGGCATTTCATCATAGAATCGACAACAGATTTGCACGGCTCAAACCCTAGCCACGGACGGCCGCCGCGACGAAATCGGACGGTTTTTGAAACACCGTAAAAAAATCAAAAAAAAATCAAAAAAAATGGGAGACCTCCGCGTCACATCATCAAATGTGGCCTACCAACTAGCAAAAATACTAAACTTGCAATACCGGCGTTTTCTTGAAAAAGTGTTCTCAAAAACGACCTACCATGAACGAAGATTCATGGCTTTCAAGCCAAACTAGCAATGATATGGCCGCATCCGTTGAATAGTTTCTGATAATATGCCCAAATTGGGCGCCTGCCTCCGTCTTGTGATGGCAAACAATGTTGCCAAAGCGAGGTTCCATCTTGTTTAACAAAAAAAAACTGTTTTTCATTTTTTGAATGCAAAAGACATGCGTTTTTCGTGAAGCAGCTACAAGGAGGGGCACCCCAAACGGTGCCATTCCATGTCTATCTCAAAGTAGACCCTATTTTACGGACGGTCGCCAAAAAGCATGCATTTCCGACCCTCGTAGCTACTCCCGGCAATTCGGACCACCTTCGGCCGATTCAGGTGGATCCGGCTGGAATTTGAACTGCGAGTCCTCCATAGCTTGCCCGTTATTTTCAATAAAAATGCTTTTTAGCTTCATAGGTAGGCTTTTCATCACAGAATCGACAACAGATTTGCATGGCTCAAACCCTAGCCACGGACGGCCGCCGCGACGAAATCGGCCGGTTTTTGAAAACACCGTAAAAAATTCAAAAAAAATCAAAAAGTGGGAGACCTCCGCGTCACATCATCAAATGTGGCCTACCAACTAGCAAAAATACTAAACTTGCAATACCGGTGTTTTCTTCAGCTACTCGGTATGATTTTAACCTTGATTTCTACAAAATTTACAAAAAACCCTATTTTTTTCTACACCCAAACCCAAAAGGATTTCCCTCCCACACCAAAATTTTCCCTCCACCAAAATTTCCCTCTCCCAAAATTTCCCTCCTCTCCCTCTCCCACTACCAGGCGGGACCCACCACTCCCTCTCCCTCTACCAGGCGGGACCCACCACTCCCTCTTCCACTAACACGCGGGTTCCCCTCCCTCCCCTCCCAAAATTTCCCCATTCCCCTCCCCTATCCACGACGAACCCTCCCCTCCCCTCCCCACCTCCGCACCGCCCCGCTCCCACTCCCTCCCCTCCCCTCCCCTCCTCCGTGCCGCCCCGCCACTACACCGCCCCGCCACGCCACGGTGCGCCGCCCACATCGACGATGATGACGACGACGCGATCGACTACGTCGACGAGGACGTCAGCTACATCGATGACGGCACGATCGACGACCACCGCTGCATCGTCAACATCATCTCCCCCTAGGTACTTCTCCCCTCCTCTGGTGGATCCATCTCCCCTCCTCTCGTGGATCCACCTCCCCTCTGGTCGATCCATCTCCCCTCTGGTAGATCCCCTCATGGGTTAGGATTTTCTAGGGTTAGGATCTCCTGCTAGTTCGGTAGGTCCTTGTTCTTGGGGTTAGGGTTCATTTTAATTGTTGCGTGGGGATGATCTCCCTCTAGTTCATGGGGTTAGGGTTAGGGTTCATGGGGCCAGGGTTAGGGTTCATGGGGTTCATGGGGTTAGGGTTCATGGGGTTCATGGGGTTAGGACCTCCTGGTGGTTCATTTGGTTCTAATTTATTCTAATTGTCAAAATGTCTTAACTTGTGTCATCTAGGCTGTAGCCATTTTTGGTGTGTAGAGGCAGCATAATCAATAGTTGAGTATAGTTTTTTCATCTGCTTTTGTACTGCTGCAAGTATAGTTGTTTCATGCTTTACCAGTGGCAACATCTAGTTGATTTGAAGGTCCTCATGATATACTCGTCTAGCTTGCTGTCAGACTGTCTAAGCATGTGTACATGACACCAATTCACTAGTTCATGTTGCTTGCTTGCTAGCATACATGTTGCTTGCTGGCATACATGCTTAATTAGGGTTTCCATCAGCATTACTTGCTTGTATCACTAGCACTTGAAGAAGAATATACTCGCTTGCTTATTAATTAAGGTTTGTATCAATAGTACTTGCTTCCTTCTCTTCATTTTCCTTCATTCCTTGCTTGTTTCTATCAGTAGCACTTTGCTTGCTGGTTTCTATCTGTAGCAATTTGCTTGCTTGCTTGCTTGTATTAGTAGCACTTATGCACTTTGCTTGCTTGCTACTGGTGTACATGCATGCTTGTTTAGTGCACTTACATGTTTTCTTAATTAATAACACTAGATCACTGTATTGTTGATCCATCAAGTTTGTTTCACATGTATTACATGTATG
This sequence comes from Triticum urartu, assembly GCF_003073215.2. Classification (NCBI taxonomy): domain Eukaryota; kingdom Viridiplantae; phylum Streptophyta; class Magnoliopsida; order Poales; family Poaceae; genus Triticum; species Triticum urartu. The sequence continues at coordinate 12,807 of NW_024113446.1, read as the reverse complement.
TGCATGATGGTCCAAATGCTTTCCTTTATTGATACAAGTGCATCATTTTACTTTATCCCTGCTGTATCTGATTGTTGTTTATTCTATTTTGCAAGCACCACCTCAAGATCATCCATGGAAAGGATGACAAGGTCAAGCATGAGGCCAACCGTTGGTATGCAACTTGCTCCTTGTGGTTATACTGTCAGTTTCATAAAATCTGTGTCTTAATATGCTAAGTGAAATGTATTGCTACAATCTGAATAAGCTGGCTTAATTGTGCCTGTGTGCTGTTAGTCTTCCTTACCTGAATAACTAGGATTAAATGATAATAAAATTTCATAAGATATGTTTGGCTGCCTGTCCATGCATTCCAAACATTCACCTAATAGTTACGTTTCCTTTATCATGCAAAGAAGAGCCTCTCACCGAGTACGAGAAGGTTAGGGCTAGAAATATCATGAGGAACAATCGGATGTTCCAGTCCCTTGGCATCGGTGCAATAGCGTCGATGATTAGGAAAACAAATGGTGTACAAGAAGGTAGAAGTGATGAGGTTCAAGAGGGTAGTGCAGTTATCAATGATGACCCAGAGTACAATCCTAAGGAGGATGAAGTTATTGATGGAGAGGAAGTGGATGATGTTGTACTGAACAAGATTGTTAAGGTGCAAACTCTGTCTTGCTTGGAGGGTTGGGGTTCTGTTATTCTATGTTATTCCTTGTGCTCACATATTTCTCTTGTGATCTAATGCTTTTTTCCGTGCTGTTTATACGAGGCACTGAAGGAATCTAGGACAAAGAGGCCTGGTGTTAAGAAGACAGTCAGCAAGAAGAACAAGAGCTCAGAAACATCTTCTGCAATGCCTCCAGGAAGGGTGATGGCCCCAGCTCCAGGACAAAAAAAGAGGATCCTGGAACCTGATGAACCTGCCCTTGATAGAGTCACAAGGCAGAAAGCAAGGATGGCAACTGCGATGGACCATCAGGAAAGTATGCTGCACATGGACTCTCAGACGTCGGTGCAAATGGGTGATGAGTTGCCGCCCATGGATGAAGGAACCACTCTCAGCATGGATGGAAGTGGCACTGTCTGCCTAGATGAAGCAGGAACCATCTACATTGATGAAGCAGGCACTGTCCACACAGACCTCAGCCCTGTTGCACCTTCTATTGACAGGAACGCTGTCATCAATGAAGAAGAAGAGCAGCTTGTGCTTCAATCAGGCAAGTTGACCTTTGCAATGCTATCTTTTACTAGTGCATTTTCCAAATGGAATGATCATATATGCTTTTGTCGATTCCTGCACTTGTCGATTTCTATTCTAATTTATGAGTTCAGTTTCATTTTCAGATGCAATGACTCCCAAGACTAGACTTAGAAAGGGCAAAGGGCTAGAGAGGATCACCAAGTCGCTTGGTAGCAAGGTGCCTATCCAAATTGCCGAAGGGATGATGCATCCAGAGAAGCCTCTGCAGGCAGCAAAGCTTGCTTCTGAGTGTGGACTCGTTGCAAAAAGCCATCTTCCGGTTCTTCCTCACTTCAAGCTATACAAAAAATACTAGTCTATTGGAGAACTACATTGGGAAAGTTGCTGTAAGCTACTTGTTTCATAGTTAATGTGTTATCTATTTTCTGTTACACCTATGCATGATCACTAATATTGTTCCTACCTTGTTTTCTATCTTGGTAGGCAAATTTTGAGATGAACACGGACTCGGAGACCATCAAGACCGCGTGAAAAGATATTCTACAGAAATATTCAAAGAACAGATGCCATCAGATCAAGAAGAAGTATTTTGATACCGTAGCCGCAAATAAAGTCAGCATTAAGTCTCCGGTGCCTGATCTAACGGATGGTGAATGGCAAGCTCTGGTGGAGATGTGGTCTACCCCAAGACACAAGGTTTGTCTCTGCTTTGTTTGATGCTTTATGTTCTGCACATGATATGGTAGTGATAGATCATGCTGACAGTATGCTTTTTTGTAGGAAACCTGTGTGTCGAACAAGATGAATTGAGAAAAAGTCGTGTACAATCACAGAACTGGTTCCAGGCACTACACAACACACATTTTTGCCACTGTGAGAACTCTTCTCTAGAGACCTTACCGTTTGATCCTCATTGAATAACATTTCTGATTCTTGGTGAATAACATTTTGATTTTTTTTGAAAACATTTTAGAAAGAAGAGCGTAAGGGTGAGGAGCTCTCTGGGATTGACTTGTTTAAGGCCACCCACAACAGCAAGAAGAACGGGTTTTCGGAGCCAGTCAAGACTGCTATAGTAAGTCACTCCATGCTTTGCCCTGTTTGATTCACAGCCAGCTTTGATGCTTTGATGATTTGATGTTGTTTGATTCAGAGCCAGTCAAGAACACACGCTATGTTCCATGCTTTGATGTTGTTTGATAGTTCAACAAAGATATCAGAACTTGTTGTAGCTATTTGATGCATTTTTTATGATATGATGATATTTGATCTGAATGTTAGTTTGATGATCGGCTCACTCGGGAAGCCATCTTATATAGAACCACCATTCTAGGCTTAATGAAGTGATCATATTGTTCCAATTGCATGTCTCCAGGTCACTAGTCATCATCTTCTTGTATAGATTTTGTGTGCTGGTTTGGTTACTTCAAATAATCCATTTGTGTGCTGGTTTGGTTTCTCTTCCTTGGTTTGGTTTGCAAAATGTGAAATAGATCTCCCACTAATGCCTATCATTTTCCTCCATATGCTAGCTTCAGATGGAAAAAATGAAGGACGCGCCGGTACCAGAAGGTGAAGAGCCAAAGTCTTCTGTTGAAATTGTCGAACAAGTCCTCAAGACCAAAGTCAAGCAAAGCACATTCCTCAGGAATGTTGGGCTCCAGTCATCTAGGAACAACTCCGGCAAAGCAACTGCTGAAGTGGCTGCTCATGTTCGTGACCTTGAGTAGAAGCTGGAGAGGTCTGAGCTTCAAGCTGAAGTGATGCAAGAAGAATTGGCAGCAATCAAGATGAAGGCGAAAGAATCTGAAGCTGCACGCGACAAGGAACTTGAGCTGCTGCACAAGAAGTCTCAAGAGCAGGAAGAGTAGTTAGCCCACTTGATGGCTCTCTTTGGAGCTAAGGCAGTTTGATGGTCTTTGAACCTGCTGTGCAGTTTGTCTTTGTACTTGATGTGAAGTTATGTCGTAGTAGGTCGTGAACTTATGTGGATCTGGTAGTGTTTTGCATCTGGTAGTGTTTGTTGCATTTTGCACTTGGTAGTGTTTTGCATCTGGTAGTGTTTTGCACCTGGCTGTTTTATGCCTTGTGGATCACTTGTGGATCTAGTGAACCTGGGCTTGTGAATCATTTTCTGAAGTCATGCAAAATATGAACCTGGGCTCTAAAAAGGCCGATGCCCAAACAAGAATTAGACTAAAAAGGCTTGGGCCTAAAAAAGAAATGACTGTAAGAATTTTTTTTACAAAAGGCAGCATAACACAAAATAAAAAGGCCAAGGCCCAAATTCGAACTAGACTAAAAAGGCTGTGGCCCAAAACAATAGTGGAATATAAAAAAATTCATCAGAAAAAGGCTCCATTCCCAGAAAAAAAAAGGCCAAATTATTGGGCCAGGCCCATGCAGATAACCAAAATAAAGAGAAAAAAATTAAATGGGCTGAATTATTGGGCTTGGCCCATCAAGAACGCTGAAATGGACTGGGCTGATTCTATTTTACGACCTTCTCATTTGGTCGTAATTCTGCCACGTCAGCTTGCCACGGTGGATCTGACGTGGTGTGGTCGGATTGCTAGTGACCAAAACAGTTGGTCGTTAAATCTACGACCTTTTTTTTGGTCATAAACATTTACGACCATTCCAGAAGAAAGGTCGCTAATGTCAGTTTATGACGGCTAGCTTTTGACCTTATGTTTTTGGTCACAAAAAGGTCACAAATTGAAATTTGTGACCATTCAGTGACCAATAGTGGTGGTCACAAGTTGACATATTTCTTGTAGTGTGTCTTACTTGCGGTTGTCCCTCGAGCATACACCATTATATCTTTCGGGTCTGACCAATGCTATCACCTTGTTCATATGATTGTGGAATTCGATTTATATGGAAACCTAGATGAATTGTTGTTGAGCCCATCGACAACATCCTTGTCTTCTCCATGATTTTGTTGGATATCAAGATAGTGTTGGAAAATTTTGTAAGCATTATCTTCATGTCCCGTTCATGAAATACATGTTTGGTGTAAGAAGTGACTTTCTCCAGGTTCATGTGCATTATGTGCAAGTTGCCACCGTGAATTCGAGAAAGATTGTTTTTGTTTCCTTTGGAATCGTCCCAAGTCAGTCATGTACGTGCGAAGTATTCTATGGTCTGATAGACTGATCATCTTCATTCTATACGTATCCCTAGCACACCAAGCCACTGATTGATTTGTTCAAGGAGAAGAAGTTCCTTCTTAAGAATCATGACTTATGTTAGGACTTTGTTATCCTCGATAATAGTTCTCCACCTGGACTCGGTAGTGTTTTATTATAAGACTACTATGTGGTCATGCTTGTCTGGGACAACATGTTCACATGTGTTAGCAGAACCAGCTCATGTTTTAGAGCTTACTACCATAGTCCATTTCCCGAGAATCTCGCAACGTCATCTCGTCGATTTGTGTTGCAAACTTTCATTTTCTTCTAGGCTCGATGGGTCTGGAATATCCTGTTGCCAACCAGATCTGAATCTCAGGAAGATATGATGGTTGGAAATTTTCCAAGATCTATGATGTAGGTCCCCGACAAGGTTGATGTTCTGGCCGACACACCTAGCCAGAAGATCTATCATTGTAGTATCTTGATTGAGCTATTTGACCATCTTCTCCATGAGGATTTAGTGTGACCTGTCACGACCGGGTTTTCCAGGTTTTAAATTCCAGAAAAAGACCGTCGTGCTCATCAGCCCCAGGATTACTGTTAGCTGATGAGGCTCCAACTTGATACAGAAATTCCAAGCAAAATACAACATATGTAGTACAAGACCATTCTGGCCTGTGAGTACAACAATTGGGTTTCTAGTGGTCGATGGCGGAAGCGGTTTGAGGATCATCAGCGTATAGGGGACTCCATTTCCCACAGGAACAGCTGACCAGGTTAACTCCTATCTTCGCGAGGCTGCTATCACCGTTGCTTAGGTCTCGAGGCTGTCATTGTCACGCTCCTCTCCAAGCAGAAATCTGGCCAAGACAATAGCCAGGGACAAGCCAGTGAGTACTTTGAATGTACTCGCAAACATTAAGAACACAGGTATAATATAATTGATAATCATGCACTGAAAATTCTATGATCACATCGCGAGTCATAAATAAAACATCTTTTATGCATGCAAGCAGGTTATTATCATGCAACATGAATAAGCAGTAATAGAGTGGGAATAAAATGCCGCAGTTGGGCGTCTAAGCGACACCACATAAAGGGCTTTAAAAGAAATGCCACAGTCGGGCGTCTGAGCGACACCACATAAAGGGCTTTAAAAGAAATGCCACAGTCGGGCGTCTGAGCGACACCACATAAAGGGCTTTAAAATAAATTAATCACAATGAATATCCAGAGGTAGAACCGTCCCAGGGATACTCAATAATACAAATAATGCAACAGGTTAAGTCCATCATAAAATAATAATCATGGTCCTCACAAGTAACCAGTCGGTATCCAAGTTTGGTTTAACAATATCTCCTCCGAAGACCGACACTAAGACCAACACTTGACCCATCCCAGACTGTAATCCTTAACCATGGACACGGCTATTCGAATAGGTTTTAATCTCTGCAGAGGGTGTACTCTTTACCCACGAGTAACGGATTCCTTTAGTCCATCGGGACTAATTCCGTCTACGGCCTTTTAGTTGAAAACACGCCTAACTTGCACACACCAGCTTAACTCATCGGTGTCTGGAATCACCCACGACACTTGTTAAGCAAAACTCTAAGTGGGGAGGCTACAACCTCGCGTAGCATGGGATCAAATTTATATCGCGCGCTCTAAGGGGTGGCCTCCCCTCTCGGTCCCAACCGGAAACACCCATGCCCCCGGACCAGGTGGCATGCCTACCGGCTACAACCGGTATCTTCCACCATGGCCTCTCTGTACGGTGTGTGCTTGAAAGGGGTTGACGACTTACTGAACCATACCCTACCTGCGGCAGGGACAAGTGGTAGTACATAGCAAGTATGGGGGTTACTGGAAACAAGACTCGGTCTACGGTCGACTCAGGAGGTTTATAAGTTCCCTGCATGACATGTAAACAAATATATTTCAATCAACAAAATCACCACTCAATATACCTTACCATGCCATACCGGACATAACCGTCCCGACGGGGACCGGCGACAAGCTCACTCCTACCCAAGGCAGAGGCTTTCCCGGATTCCTTTCCGGCATGCATGCAAGGCACATGAGGGTGATTACCATCACAAGTATATTCATTTCCAACAGCAAGGAAATCACTAATATGCATTCATGCAAATGATCATATCACATGAAATAACAAGTTCTCCGATATAAGGTGGTGTTATAAACGTGTCAACTAACACACCAAAAATATTATTCCGGGGTTCAGAATGCTTGCCTTTAATGGTGTGGAGAGGTGGGGGTGCTCTCCAAAATTTTTGAAAGCTTCCTTCTCTCCCAAAAATCCTATTTCCAAAAATATGCAAAATGACACATATTTCAAAACATCAAAAAAAGTTGTTTGGAAAAATTTTCAAATAATCTTAAAATAAACTAGACAGAATTTGGGAGATGTAGGGAAAGAATCAATTCATTTGGAGTTATAATAAAAAGTTATAGCCAGTCAAAGTTGTGGTCAAAAATCTGTTTTTAATAAAAACAGGAAAAAGAAAATGTTTCAAAAGAGATTACGCCTTCGGTGCAGAGAAAACGTACTGGGGAATTATACGCTTTCACTTAATCCCACGTGGACAGGCGCGGGGTCACTGACAGTGGGTCCAGGGGGCCCACTGGTCAGGTTTGACCAGTCTATCCCTCCCTCCTCTTCCTCTGCCCGAATGGAGGCGAGGCAACGGCGATCGTCGCCGGCGAACGGCGGCTCCCCGCGGATTCCAGAGGGTCTGGATGGATCCGCGAGACCGAGGCGGTCCTTCCGGTGGTCGCTGGGTAGACGGGGGTGGAAAGAGTCGTCGGCGGTGAGCTTCGCGGCGGAGGGGAGCTTCGGGAGCAGAGTGGTTTTGGGGCTACGGTGGTTCCCGATCAAAATCGAGTAGGGGGATGTGTTCACGGGAGGATGAGGAGGTTCCTGGCGAAGAGAACGGAGCGGGGGAGGCCCTGGTGGTGCCGGAATGGCCGGGGCAGTGGCGGCGGCCGCGGTTGCCGAAGATGAGGAAGGAGGCCTCCCCGGGTCGAATGCGAGCTAGGGGAACGCCATTGGGGTGGCCTGAGGTTGCCTGCGTGCTCGGGGAAGCTCGGGGGCCTCCTTTTATAGCGCGACGGTCGGTTCCGCGGCGGTGGATGAGGATGCCGGCGAACGCCTCTCTGTAGCTTGCAGGGCAACGTGGAGGTGACGAGAGCTAGCCAACGAGCGAGGAATAAGTTCACGCTGTTCCCAGGGGCATGTGGCGAGTCGGGGTGGCTTTGGCGGCGCCGACCGTGACAGAGGCACGCTGCGGACGCCGGTGTGCCGCCAAAAGTTCTGTCGGCATCGCTGTAGGCTGCCAGGGCGGCTTGGCGCGTTGCTGTGAGGGGGATAGCGAGTGGCATGGCTCTGCAGAGCGGGCCAAAACCAGGGGGGCCAGCGTGTCGGCTCGGGCGCGGGTCGTGCAATACGCGCGTTCTGGGCGCGTCCCGTGCACGCACTGAATGTGCTCGACGAAATGCTAAAGCATGCTAGAGGTCCCGGTTGAGGCTGGGTAGAAACAGGGCTAGGTTAGGGTTAGTTAGAGGGTGAATGGACATGGTGGTTAGGTCAGGTGGCCAAGATCACAGTGCAAAAATCAAGATTCATGTCAAATCTGGCCATGCTCTCCAGGTGTTTAACAGAATGCCACACGCACCTAGGCTCTTCTTGGGGTGGCCAAAACTTCCAGATTGGTCTCTTTAGATGACAAGAGGGTGTGAGGTCATTTTGACAAAAGGAGAAACTTGCTAGTGCAAGTTTGCAAAACTTCAATTCTGGACAGGAAATAAATGACATTATTTCATGAACCAAAATTAATCCTATGGGTACATGCTCCTGGATTTAGGGGTTTGGTAGGGCTGTCTACAAGTAGGAGAAAGCACAAGATCATTGGAGCAAAATTAAATAGGGTTGTAGTAGAAATCACAAGGCTGGACCAGAATGAAGATGAGGTTGATTCACTCAAAATTTTCAAATAACATCACTGGGTTTTTGCATAAAGTTGAATCATATGCTACTACCAATATCCCATAATTTTGGTGGAGGCTAGAAAGAATTATTTAAATGGGTTGTAGTGCAAATTGCACTCTGGACCAGAGAAGAAAAATTGAGTGTAGAGCTCAAAATATAACATGAATAGAAGATATTTTTGTACAAAAGTGATTTAAAAACATCACATGACATCTCCAAATTTGGTTAGAATTTTTAAGTGAATCTATCAAATGGTTGTAGTTCAAATATGGCCATTTAACCTTGAAAAACCATTTTCAAGAAAGTAAAGATCAAGCAACTTAATTATTTAATTAGTTATATTAAATAAGGGAAAGTTTCTCTTGAGAGATTAAATATGTCCAATGACATATTTGAAAAGTTTTCTCTTTGGGAAAAACTCATCATAACAGGGAAGGAAATGATTTAAAAATCAAAAATGGAGCTCAGAAATTCAAAGTTTTAATTCCTGGCAAAATTTTTAATTCATTAAAACAAGGCCAAATTTTTGGGGTGTCACAACACTACCCCCCTTGAGAAAAATCTCGTCCTCGAGATTTGTTAAAAGTTGTGTTAAGAAAATATTACGCAATAAAGATGTGGCTATAGTGAGAGGGAAATAAGTGGTGAAAAACCACAGTGTGAATACTGGTGCCGCGTGGAAAAGTCTACGGTTCGGGACAAAATCGTGAGATTTCTACGCTGGATATAAATTTAGAATAACTTCTAAATTTAAATATACGCTGGTCGTACCCGAGAGCACAGTGCTCTCTCTGGCTGACAGGTGGACCCGGGGCCCATTGTCAGCCTCTTCTTCTCCCTCTGGTTCTCTCTATTTCCTCTCTCTCGCGCGCTTTCTCCACCGGCGACGCCTAGCGCGTAGGGAATCTAGGCCGTATCGCGGTAGTGCGTGGTGTGCTAGCTGCCGGTGCAGCGTGCACTCACCTCGCGGGCCAGCGTGATGTCGGCACTGCTCGCGGATTCGACTCCGAACACCGGCGATCGGGCGACGAGCGGCGTTGGTGGACTTCGCCCACCGTACACCGAGCTCGAGCTATAAAAACGGTCGAGGTGTCCCTCTCTTCTTCCTCACACCTGGCCTCACTTCTCCTCCTCCTTCTTTCTCCATTACTGCTTACAGAAGCTCGGGTGAGGCTCTAATGGCGGAGGCGATGCGGGACTGGTTTGTGATCCTGATATTTGGAGGGCTGGCGACACTACTGGGGCTCTCTGTGCTCCTGTGCGCGATGATCCTCGACGATCGTCACGACGCTGCTGCTCGGGTGTTGGCTCTCCGCGGTGGTGGTGATCATGAGGAGTAGATGGGGTGTGCCGGGTGCTAACTGTTGTTAGGGGGGTGATTAGCGGGATGTAACACCGTTGCAAAGTTTTGCAAACAGTGTATGTGTTCGAATGGTAATGGTTGTGAGTCTGCTGCGTGGTGCTGTGTGAAATTAAATAATCCACGTCGTGAGAAGGGGCAGATGTAGCAACTCAGGGAAAAGAAATCTCACTCCAGGATTTTGCGAGGGAAAAACAGTTAATTTAAAGGAGCATAAACCACAACAAAAACTACACACATTAGTAGAAAGCAAATAATTGACTCGTCGTACAAACTCAGGGTATCACGCATAAGTCACACACATAAATAAATGTTGTAATAATGAACACCGCAGCGATGTTCTAAAATGGAAACGGTAACTGGACGGGGTCCCTAGAAAACGTCTCTGGTACTGCGATACACTCCTCTTCCATCAGGGAAAGTGGATTGACCAGTCGATGTACGTGTCTCTCCTGGTCGGGCCTTAGTGCTCTGCCGATGGCGATCTGAGGATTTAAATCTGCGAGGCTCTGGAGATAACCCATCACATGTTGGGATCAATGCTCTTGAGCGATGACATACTGAACAAGGTTGGCCAGGACTGGGTCTCTCTCAATTCGTCCACCGGGAAAAGATGTCACTCCTCCGGGTGCTGCACGGCTCGGGAAGTAATAATACCCTCGTTCGCTGGCATAGGGTACCGCGAATCGAAGGCGAGCAAGCGCTTCGTATGCAACAGCTTATATGGCCATATGTGGGGTTGGCATAGATTTCCCCATGAAGGAGACTTCCGTTGGATCTTGGTTTGAGTTTACGGGAGGGATGTGTACTGCTACCCAATATCTTGAGGTGGAAGGGGTAATTCTTGATTTGAACAGCTCGTACTGGGGTGGCTGGTTAGCGCCCATGGTACTGCAGGTAAAATCCCGCAATATCTTGACAAAACTACCCGGGTTTGCATCTGGGGTTCTCAGATAAATGCTAGGGCTCGGCATGGCTAGGAAATGGTTGTGAGGGTGGTGCACAAGGTAAGAGGTGCTTGGCAAGGTCACGCGGTGGCCTTTTTATAGCACCGGAGCTGGGTCATTTTACCGAGGTGAATGGTAAAGAAAAAATTTTCAGCTCAGTCCCAAGGGTCGGGGTCAAGCCACAGATTCACACATTTCACTATAGTGATGTGTTACTATGGGGTTGACGGGGTGATTCTTGGTAACTGTGTCCGGGATAGAAATCTTATACTGCATACTGGCGTATCCAGGCAAGGCTACTATTAAAACAGAGGCACGACAACAGGCGGCATTTAATCACGAGGCCACACGATTACAAAGCGAGGGTACACTGGAACTCGATACGACTCGGGTGACTTAGTCTACCTCGTTTACATCCAAGTGGCCGTGCCTTGAGGCTCCTCCACGGGTCTCGTCGTCGGAATTAGCTGGAGTGGGTTGAGGGGCTGCAGGCTCGGGGTAGCGATGAGGACCATCTCGGGGATTGTTGGCCACAATCCCGTTGGAGTGTGCTCCCAATATGCGACGAAGCACTTCTGGGGTTATCGCAGCACCTTGGCCTATGGCTGGGGCAGGCCTCAGGGACTCGATCGGGTGTCCAAACAGCACGACTGGGTTGTCGGTGTTGGTCTCGTTTTCTTCTCTCGCCAGGGCTCGACGAACCAGCTCTCCATGAGCTGCGATTAGATCAATAGTGATTTGATCGCACAGTTCCTCTAGTGCACTTACATAGCGCACTAGGTGCAACAATGCAGGATCCGTCTCGTGATCTCCGTTGGCAACTTGGGGTGGTCTACCATACCCTTCACATCTGGGGTAGTAGTGGAACGAGCGACAGTTAACTCTGGGCGACAAGTGCCGGAGATGAACTATAGCCTCTCGAGCAGCTAGTTGGATGGCTTGAAGCTCAAAGGAAGTTGTTCTTCCGGTGAACCTGTAGGGGCGCTCGGGCTCTAGACCCCTACCGTAGATGTGTACAGTGGCCCAGAATTGACGGTTCTCACCGGTCATGGGTCCTTGGTACACAACATATTCTGGGGGCTCTTCTAACGCATAGGCACGACGGGCGAGGTTTGCGAGTATGGCACAAAGCCTCCAAGGTTGTTTGCCGTGGTTTCATTGTGCACGACAGGGCCAGGCATTGTAGCTTGGTTTGGGGTAGAGGTTGTGCTGTGCTGTGTTGGGGCTAGCGTGCCCCTTTTTATAGGAAAAAGGGGACGGAGTCTTCCTTTGCACGCTTGCGAGAAAGGACTATTTAGGGGCCGGTCACTGGCGCATGAGTGACAGGTTAGGTTGATAGGTTGGGCACCGACTGCCAAAAAGGTGTTGGGTCACTGTGTGGCTATCTTGTACGAGAAGCTTGGCTGGGGTTTGGTTATGGTTTGGTGGGTTGGTTTGCCTAAGTTTATAGATCCGGCTAAGATAGGATTAGCCAATGGTCAGCCTGGCTCTGATACCAAGTCTGTCACGACCGGGTTTTCCGGGTTTTAAATTCCAGAAAAAGACCATCGTGCTCATCAGCCCCAGGATTACTGTTAGCTGATGAGGCTCCAACTTGATACAGAAATTCCAATCAAAATACAACATATGTAGTACAAGACCATTCTGGCCTGTGAGTACAACAATTGGGTTTCTAGTGGTCGATGGCGGAAGCGGTTTGAGGATCGTCAGCGTATAGGGGACTCCATTTCCCACAGGAACAGCTGACCAGGTTAACTCCTATCTTCGCGAGGCTGCTATCACCGTTGCTTAGGTCTCGAGGCTGTCATCGTCACGCTCCTCTCCAAGCAGAAATCTGGCCAAGACAATAGCCAGGGACAAGCCAGTGAGTACTTTGAATGTACTCGCAAACATTAAGAACACAGGTATAATATAATTGATAATCATGCACTGAAAATTCTATGATCACATCGCGAGTCATAAATAAAACATCTTTTATGCATGCAAGCAGGTTATTATCATGCAACATGAATAAGCAGTAATAGAGTGGGAATAAAATGCCGCAGTTGGGCGTCTGAGCGACACCACATAAAGGGCTTTAAAAGAAATGCCACAGTCGGGCGTCTGAGCGACACCACATAAAGGGCTTTAAAATAAATAATCATAATGAATATCCAAGAGGTAGAACC